>NC_137006.1:42461740-42464240 GCF_032717465.1 Coenobita brevimanus | reverse complement strand
CAGCGCTACAATACAACAGAATTGATACAGGAATACAATACACTACAGCCCCGCAATACAACACAGCAGAATCGATACAGCAATACTATACACAGCACAGTACAGCACAAGACAGCTCAGCAGAAAACAGCACTACAAGAGCAGACACAACATTACAGTACACAGCACAATACAGCACATGACAGCTCAGCAGAACACAGCAGTACAAGAGCAAAGACAACAATACAATTCACAGCACAATACGCAGCACAACACAGCACTCACAGGCGAATTTGAACAGATGGGAGGGAGAAATATGAAAGAAGTTAATCAGTGAAAAGGAGGGAGTGGTAATTTTTGGCCAAGTTAGAGTAATAGGAGTATAGCAACCGTCATCTCATTCTCGTCGTATAGCTCCTTAACACCTCTTCCATAGCGATTTGTTTTTAGGATATGGCAGGTTAGTATCCTTTTGTTCACTGTCTACGCAGAGTATGGCGATATTGGAAGGATTTTAGCAACACAGAGATGGACAGTAAGGTGCGGCAAGCAAAATAAATCGCTCAGGAAAAGGTGTGACAGATCGATAGACAGATAAACAAATAGACAGACTGAATCACTCACTGAAACAATAATTCACCTCACACATAGTTTCATCCTCACACAAACACTTTTGAATTAAGAAAAAATAAAAAAATAAACAGTAGTACCAGCACCAACCGTAAATAAACTCACGTGTTCTGCGGTTTGCGTGAGATGAGGAGGAGAATGAGAATGATAGTGAGGAAGAAGACAATACTGAAGAATGAGGCGAGGGGTGAGTGTCCTTCCAACTCCCCCAGACTGGACACTAAGATGATGTCGAAGATCAGAACGTTGAGGTAGAGCAGGCCTGAAGAAAATGGGAAGATTAGTATAGTTTGCCCTTCCAATCGGCTTGCTGTTACGTTTTCTATGTTTGTTTATATTTTTCCTCTCTCCACCCTCGCTCCTGCTTTCTCTCTCTCTCTCTCTCTCTCTCGAAAATGGGAAGATTAGTATAGTTTGCCCTTTAAATTGGCTTTCTGTTACGTTTTCTATGTTTGTTTATATTCCGATTTTCCTCTCTCTCTCTCTCTCTCTCTCTCTCTCTCTCTCTCTCTCTCAGGGTGAAAAATTATCTCTTTTAATTTTCACCCTGTTTCCCCCTCCATCAGTATCCATCACACACTACAGCTCCCTTTCTCACCCTTCCTCTCTCTCTACCTCCTTACCTCTCCTATCGCCCCTTTTTTCTCCCTACCCCTCCCTCCCTCTCCCTCCCTCTTCCTCCCTGCATCACTAGCTTTCCTTACCTCTCCCTATCTCCCCCTCCCTACTCATTCCTCCCTTTCCCTCCCCCTACCTCATTCTACCTCTTCTTTCAGTACCTATTCCTAAAACCCTTTCCCTTTTTCTCACTTTGCCTACCCTTTTACCTCCATTCCTCTTCCTCTTTCTCCCTATCTACCTCTTCGTCTTCATACCACTGCCTACCCCTCCTTCCCCCTGCCTCATCCTCCCTCCCTATCTCTCTCTCTCTCCCTACTGCTTCCTCCCAAACCTCCCTACCATCCTAAATCTCACCATACCTCAATGCCTCTCCCTTCCCTGTTCAGTCTCCCTATCCCTCCCTCGTCTAGTCTCCCTATCCATTGGCCTATCTCTCCCTGCCTCCCCTGCCACTCACCTACGAGCTTCATGACCCTGCCTCACCCTGCATCTCCTCCCTTACTTTGCTTATCCCTTCCCCCTCCAGTCTGTCTCTTGCCCTGCCTCTCCCTGCCTCTCCTTGCCTCTCCCTTCCTCTCCCTGCCACTCACCTACGAGCTTCATGACCTGCCTCCCCGTGTCCTCCGTGCAGGGCCCCTCCTCCACCCACGGGAAGAGGGCAGGGAAGGTGCGCTGGGCCATCTCGAGGTACCTGAACAAGGACAGGTAAAGGAGCAATTAGTACCTGCACAAGGACAGGTAAAGGTGCAATTAGTACCTGCACAAGGACAGGTAAAGGTGCAATTAGATTTTAGGTGTCTCTCCTTGCTTTCTCTCCCTCTCTCTCTCTCTCTCTCTCTCTCTCTCTCTCTCTCTCTCTCTCTCGGAAGGAAGTTAAAAAGAGCAATTAGGTTTTAATCTGAGTCCCCCCTTGATTGTTTCTCCCTCTCTCTCTCTCTCTCTCTCTCTCTCTCCACTCATTCTAAGCTCATTCTCACTCTGTTCTCACCCTGTTCTCATTGTTCTCACCCTATTCACTTGTCATACCCTTCACTCCTTCTCACTCTTCACTCATTCTAAGCTCATTTTCACCCTATTCTCACCCTATTCTCACTCTATTCCCACCCTATTCTCACTTTTCTCACCCTATTCTCACTCTTTTCTCACCCTATTCTCACTGTTCTCACCCTATTCTCACTCTATTCTCACTCTATTCTAACTCTGATCTCACCCTATTCTCACTCTATCCTCACCCTATTCACTTGTCATACCCTTCACTCCTTCTCACTCC
>NC_137006.1:42429240-42441740 GCF_032717465.1 Coenobita brevimanus | reverse complement strand
CTCTTTGTGTGTGTGTGTGTGTGTGTGTGTGTGTGTGTGTGTGTGTGTGTGTGTGTGTGTGTGTGTGTGTGTAGTCTCCGTTAACCCCTTCACTACAAGAATTTTTCCCTAAGCTGATCAAAATTGCCTAGAGAAAGCAAATGAGAGAGAGAGAGAGAGAGAGAGAGAGAGAGAGAACAAAGGATGAAGAAATTAAGAAGGAATGCAGCTCTACTACCACATTATAGCCTGCATGCTTTCAAACATATTATTAGCTCATGTCACGCCACTTTATCTTTGACCTTTCACGCTTGCTTTTGTGTCATATTATCTACTTTATTACCAAAACACGCACACACGCTAAAGAATACATAAAATAGGATGGTTTCCCATCCCCATTTTCTATGTTTCATATGATTACACAGAGGGAAGAGAGTAAAGTTTGATTGATATTATAAAATCTAAGTCCTTCGAATTCATTGGCACCAAACTCAGCCTAACCCCCTCAGCTAAGCCTAATCTAGCTCAGCTCATCCCAAATCAAGCCGTCTTGCCACTAAAATCCTCAAAATATCCAAGAAACTAATTATACCTAACATGTCGATAGTCGAAAACCGAAACATAAATCTACTTACCTTACAGGATGAATATTTTGTTTTGGAATCCTGCACATACTAGCACAAAATATATATTTCATCCAGGCTGTAAAAATTGTGGTAATAATCCAAGCAGTACAAAGAACTAATTGCATTTTATTTCAGAAAACTCCCGCTCTCCATTTGTTACGTTTTCTATAAATACGTAGGTAGTTTGGTAGTGTAAGCGTTGTTTACATTTTCTTATTGGTTACTTTTCATTTTCCGTCGAATTTCGCTGTGTTTCTTGCATTATCGTGTGTAAAAACTACGACACTGGTGCTCACGAGGTCGAAGGACATTTTGAGACTAAACTCTTGCAGTATGTTCATTAGCAACAGAAATCATTGAGACAGTGACCAACTCGAGCCGCAAACTTTCCAGAACAATCACTGACTAGAGAGAATTGCGGTGAAAAAGGGACTGAAAGAAAAGTAAGTCTTGATATCAGGATCAGTGAAGTGATGGCTGTAACTTGGTGATAAAATGCATTGGGTTATTTATTCCGAGAGTAACGGGAAAAACAGCAAAAATAAAGGAAACTGCAAAGGTACGGCAGGAAAAATGAACTTGTGAATTGTTGCACTGAATATAAATGACAAAACTACGAAAGTGATAACATTAGTGGTGATGATAAGTGAAAATAAAGGATCTGAAAAGTGTTTGTGCTTCGATAATAATAACAAACATCTTGACTGCAGTGTTTAGTTTGGCTTTAGAGGCAACAGAATGAACTAGCCTGCTGTGTTCCGCCAGCAGGGAAGCAAGCAGGCAGCAGAAGTTATGACGAAGTTCCCAAGATTGACCTGCTAACTTCCACAGGGCCCTCCAACTTCTCGTAACTTCCAAGACACACTAACTTGGATCTTAAGAAGTTTGGGCGTCAATTGAAGGTTGATTTTGTTAGGTATTTTAGTAGTGGTTAATATTGAAATCTTGAATTGGTTTCTTATCATGTGACACAGATCCGTAGCCCCTTGCAGTTCAGTTGATGGGCAGGTATAGTCAGACTGGCTGGTTAATTTGGCTAGTAACCAAGGAGACTCAGTGCATACTTGTAGGTCGCCAAATTTCATGCAACCAGGACGTTAGTATTCGGGTTGAGAGAAATCTAGTTCCGTTAGATGAAAACAGAGTGACTATAGTGCCATTTTTTAAGTAGTTAGGTAAATATTCAATGCAAATGGCTTCGTCAGTAGTAACATAATGTTTATTGCTACACATGGAAGTTTTCGCTTTTTACTATGTGTGCTAGAGAGAGAGAGAGAGAGAGAGCTGTGCAATAGAAAAAGGGTTAAACATGGATATTTATTTATTTATTTATTTTTTGCTCTATCTATGCTTCTTTTCCCTTCAAGTTCGCCCTTGCATTATCAGTTTTCCTTTTCCCTTCCATCGCAGTCGTGTCTCCCCTCTCCCCTCCCCTCCCCTCCCTTCTCTCCCGCTTTCCACCTCCACGATGCCTCCTTCTTCTCTTCTTCCGCCTATTTCTCCCCTCTTCCTTTCTTCTTCCTTGCCCCTTTTCTTCCCGAATCCTACCTGCTTGTTTCCCTTTCACGTTCCCCCCTCCCTTCCTGCCTTTTACAATCTCCCCTTCTATACTCCCCTCCCTCCGTCATTCTCCTATCCTCCCACTCCTCCCCCACCCTCTTCTCATTTCCTCCTTCCTCTCCCCTTCTCATCTTCCCTCTTCTCTCTCCTTTCCTTCTCCTCCCTCCTCTTTATTCCCTTTCCTCATAGTCCCCCTTCCTTCCTCCTTCTCCCCCTCTCTCCTCATTTTCCCCTTCCTCCTCTTTTTCCCCGCTTAGTCCTCTTTTCCCCCCTCCCATCTCTTTTTTCCCCTTCCTCCCTCCCTCCCTCCCTTCTCTCCCCTCCCTCTCCTTCTTCTCCCCTTCCCTCCCTGTCTTTTCCCACCCAAGTCTCTCCCTCTCTTCCCCTCATTTACCTCCTCCTTCTCCTCCTCCTCCTCCTCGTTCTCCTCCTCCTCCTCCTCCTTCCTTCAGCCTTCAGTGTCCCATTTTCTTTCCTTCTCTTTTTCACACACTATTTATTTATTTATTTATTTATTTCATCCCAGATTTCACTCATTGTTCCTTATTTTTTCGTTCTATATTTTTTTTATTTCGTGTATTTTTTGAATTAATATATCACCTTTTTCTTCTTTTATATATATTTTTGTACTTTCCTTTTTTCCGTTTTCTCCTTTGCTTTCTGTTTTGATTTGATTTGATTTGATTTTTTTTTTTCATGTCCTTACTTTCCTATATAACTGTCGTTGGTTTCAGCCTTTGTTTCCTTTTCCATTTATTTCTCGAGGCTTTGTAACTTTAAATTCTCTCTCTGTCTCTGTCTCTGTCTCTCTGTCTCTCTCTCTCTCAGTCTTTCTTTCCTCCCATCCCATGTTACTCTTTCTACTTTAACTTGGCCTAAAATTGCCGTCATAGTTGGAGAAAGAGATTAACACTAGAATATGGTGCTAGTCACGAAGAAGTGCTATGGAAAGGATGTAGAGCCGTCGTATTGTCTTATCCTGCCACTGAGCTACGGGAAACAATCTGCAAAAGGACGAAAATCTGAGCCAAGTTAAGGTGAATGAACTATACCGAGGAATAAGTATGGGATGACGTCATGGATGAAGATGACGTCATAGATGAAGATGACGTCATTTTAGTGAGGGAGTCAACATTTTTCTCCATATAGGCAACATATAAAAATAATTCTCACGTTTTTATATCATGGCCAGTGTAAGTTGAGTGAGAGAGAGAGAGAGAGAGAGAGAGAGAGAGAGAGAGGGATTAAAGAAGGGCGGGGGAAATGGGAGAGGCAGGAAGAGATTAGGAGGATGTGAGTGGGTGAAATGAGAGGCGTGTAGAATGGTGGAGGAAATGAGTGAGAGAGAGAGAGAGAGAGAGAGAGAGGTGAGCCATAGGGAAAAGGGAAGATGAGAGAGAGGGGCATGTAGGGTAACGAGAGAGAGAGAGAGAGAGAAAGTGAGTCAGAGTAAGGGGGGTGAAAACATCAATAGCGTCTGTCGGCCCCCTCCCCCCCTCCTGGCGCCAGCGGGTTTCTGTCTTGGCACTGTCCTCTTTTCCCGGCACTGTCCTCTTTTCCTGGCACTGTCCTCTTTTCCTGGCACTGTCCTCTTTTCCTGGCACTGTCCTGGCGATGTTCTATTGTCTTGGCACTGTTTTGTACTTCTGTTGGTCTGGCACTCCTTTTGTCCTGGCACCGTGTTCTTTTCCTGGCACTGTCCTTTTGTTCTGGCACTGTCCTGGCGGTTTTGTTTTGGCACATCCCATCCCTGCTGGCACTGTTTTGGCACTTCTGTTGGTCTGGCACTATCCATTTGTCCAGGCACAGTCCTTTCCTCTTGGCACTGTCCTCTCGTCTTGGCACTGTCCTTTTCCTGGCACTGTTCTCTTATCCTGGCACTGTCCTCTCGTCACTATCCTATCGTCTTGGCACTGTCCTCGTGTCCTGGCACTGTCCTCTTCTCCGGACACTTTCCTTATGTTCTGGCACTGTCCTTTGTTCTGGCACTGTCCTTTGTCATGGCACTGTATGGCACTCCCCATCATGTGTGCCATTTTCCTGTTTCCCTGTCCCTGATCTGGCATTGTCTTTTCCTGGCACTGTCCTTACACTGTCACATCACTGTCAATTTCCAAGCATTTTCCTGGCACTGTCCCATCACTGTCACATCTTCCTTCTCTCCTAGTAATATCCCCTCACTATCCTGTTTTCCTGAGACCCATATCTATTTAGTGTAGTTTTCCTGGTACTTTCCTAGTCTGTTTTCCCGGCACTGATCTGATGTATGTATGTATGTATGTATGTATTTATTTATTGTTAGTTTCTTTACGGTGGCGTCTGGGAGAGCTTTGTGAATCGTAGCGTTTAATTTAGGACACCACGATAAGCAACAGAGAGAGAGAGAGAGAGAGAGAGAGAGAGAGAGAGAGAGAGAGAGAGAGAGAGAGAGAGAGCCTTCTTGGTGGGAGAGAAAAATTAGAATCAGGAAGTGGGGGAAAAGAGAATGAGGGAAGAGAGAGAGAGAGAGATAGATAGATAGATAGATAGATAGAGAGAGAGAGAGAGAGAGAGAGAGAGAGAGAGAGAGAGAGAGCATATCATTACTTCACTCACACATCTCATTCTCAGTTAGCCTAAACGCTAATAAAAGAGAGAGAGAGAGAGAGAGAGAGAGAGAGAGAGAGAGTGTCTGCTAGAAAACCCACTCACCAGGAAGCAGACTGAACACAAAAACAAGCAAAAAAAAAAACAAAGCAAGAAATAGTATAGAAAATCCTACCAAAGAAAAAAAAGAAAAAAATGGTTTCTATATAAACTGCTGGTGGTTTTGAAAAATTTTTGACCCGAATTTATAATAGAAAAAAAAAGGAAAAAAGCTGTTTTTAAAAAGTGGTAGGAGATCAGGAGGCGGGCTTAAAGGTTATATAGTGGACGGGTAGAGAGAGAGAGAGAGAGAGTATCAATAAAGGAGAGGAGGAAGGAAGGAAAGAGGGGAAATCGGTAGTCTTGGAGAGAGGAGAGGAGGAAGGTAGAGATTATTGGAGAAAGGCATGGATAGCGACATTGGAGAGAGAGAGAGAGAGAGAGAGAGAGAGAGAGAGAGGATAGGGATCTGCGGTTCTACTGTATCCTTGTCGTAAACTTTTGTAAATGGAGAGTAAGTTTTCCTATTAACATTAAAGCTGTATCACTTTGCTGGGGCCCTAGTGTGTGTGTGTGTGTGTGTGTGTGTGTGTGTGTGTGTGTGTGTGTGTGTGTGTGTGTGTGTGTGTCTGTGTGTGTCTGTGTGTGTGTGTGTGTGTGTGTGTGTGTAGGCATGGGGTAATCGTAATCTGTAATCGTAATCGATTGTAATCAATTACAGACTTTTGTGTAATCGTAATCGATTACTTAGGCAATTTTTTCAAAGTAATCGCAGTTGTAATCGATTACTCTCATATTGTAATCGTAATCATGGTTACCTTTACGATTACAAGGCCCCAGATAAGTTACTCTTTCACAAATACTCGTCAAGAATAGAATACGGTACTGTAGTTAAGAATAAAATACGGTACTGTAGTTAAGAATAAAATACGGTACTGTAGTTAAGAATAAAATACGGTACTGTAGTTAAGAATAAAATACGGTACTGTAGTTAAGAATAAAATACGGTACTGTAGTTAAGAATAAAATACGGTACTGTAGTTCAGTGTTAAGCAGTCAAATATAAACCATAAAAGTCCATAAGTAATATGATAACCAAAGTGAACTGTAGGTCATCACTGAGAAGCTTCCATGTAATATCCTACCTAAGCCTGCATAACATCGCCTGGGAAGACCTCGGTTGCTAGAGAAGTTAACAGAATGAAAGGGTCAAGGACAAGGTGAAGAAAAGTCTCGGCGCTTGAATGATTAAAAAACATTTGTATTGCAATTTGGCAAAAAAAATTAAGTCTGCACAGTATATTTTTACCCAGAGTCGCCATAGGTTCTGCGGAGCTTAACCCTATGCTCTTCCTTACGCAGGCAATTCTTATTAAAATTATTTGCATACAAGATATATATCCCTAGAAAATATCAGTTATATATTACTGGACGATGTTTTTGCTTTTAAAAACTACCTTCAGCTATTTACTTAATGTCAAGTATAAAAGACACGTGCTCATAATTATACAGTATAGTGCATAACAGTATATGTAATCATCATTGTAAGCCTGATCACTTCTTATGTATCGTAATCGATTACTCTTACTTTTACTGTTATCATAATCGTAATCGTAATCTGAAGTTTGCCAATTAATCGTAACAGTCATCGATTACAATACCCCTGTTGCCTCATCGCTCCATGCCTGAATTATAAGGATGTGTAGGGAAGAGGTTGTGTGTGTGTGTGTGTGTGTGTGTGTGTGTGTGTGTGTGTGTGTGTGTGTGTGTGTGTGTGTGTGTGTGTGTGTGTGTGTGGCATCATAGTGAAGTTAATCTGTAGTTGCAACTCAGCATACAAGATGGAACTACGCCAAACTGAGGTCAAACTAGAGTGGAAAAAAAAAAATGACCTCAGCTGCTGACCTACCTTATGGGGGATTCCGAATGATATGGCAAACTTCCATGAGGGTGCCATTAAACCTGTGTACGTTGGGTATTGTTATTATTATTATTATTATTATTATTATTATTACTGCTGTTATTGTTCATGTGTGTTCAGGCTGAGGTACGAAAGGGTGGGGACGGGAGAGAGGAACGAAACAACGATGAGGCAGAAGCGAAAGATGGAAGGGGAAAGTAAGTGAGAGAGAGAGAGAGAGAGAGAGAGAGAGAGAGAGAGAGAGAGAGAGAGAGAGAGAGAATATACCTTGTAATGGACCCTTGGGAAGTATCGGGAAAGGGGGACAACATGGAGAGAGAGAGAAAGAGAGAGAGGACGGGATGACTCGCCTATCGGAAACTCTCTTCAAATGGTCCCTTTCAGAGAGAGAGAGAGAGAGAGAGAGATGCATCCATTTATCTATCTATCTATCTATCAATATTTATCTTTCAGTCCATCATTCAGTCCCTGCTGCCCCGAGATTGTGTGAGTCCCAGCATGTAACGTGAAACTGACCAGCCTCATTACCCCTGAGCGGCATTATGTGTGCCATAAACCCCAGCCATCCCTTAAATATATCCCCTACGTGCCTTATCCGATTGGGGCTCCGCATCCCACTAGACCACTAGACGTCGCTTGGTTATATGGTTACCACCCAGCGTTGTAAATGATTCCAATGCAGTAGGATACCATTTGGCTTGTCATTCAGTGTAGAGTCACCTTAAATGCAACAATATAGAGTAAGTAGGTGGTTGGCACACCCCACGTACGGTTCAATATCCTTTGCATGACTATCTTATTTACTCAGACTAAGTAGGTTGTTGGCACTCCCCACGTACGGTACAGTATCCTTTGCATGGCCATCTTATTTATTCAGAGTTCCTTTCTTTCTCTTCTTTCTCTTCATCTCATTCTTCCTCTTCTTCCTCTCTTCCTCTCTCCTAATGCCTCTCTCTTTCCTCCTATACATCCCTTTCCTCTTCACAACTCCTTACCTCCCTTTCTCATTTTCTTTTATTCTCTCCCTCTTCCTCTCTCCACTTTTCTCCTTCCTCCGTCCTTCCCTCTACACACACCTTCCTTTCCCTCTCTCTCTCTCTCTCTCTCTCTCTCTCTCTCTCTCTCTCTCTCTCTCTCTCTCTCGTTACCCTACATGCCCCACTCTCTCATCTTATCTTTTCTCTGAGTCACTCTCTCTCTCTCTCTCTTTCTGTGTGTGTGTGTGTGTGTGTGTGTGTGTGTGTGTGTGTGTGTGTGTGTGTGTGTGTGTGTGTGTGTGTGTGTTTCTATCTATCTATGTCATTCCATCTTTATCTATCGTATATATCAAACTATAACGATGTAGCTATTTATCTGTCTATCCAGGTTTCTATCTATCAATCTACCAGCCATATCTATCTGCCCCTACCCCCCGTCATCTCCCTAACCACCCCCTCCCCCCCCAAACGAGGCTGTTAGGGTGAAGGTAACTGCCCCGGCCCAATGAAATCACCTCGCCCGAGATTGTCAATTTACCATATCCGCCGCCGTGACCCCCTTTCCACCCCGACAGGTCACAGGCGCGGGTGTTGTGGGGGGGGGTACAGGGGGTTAGGGGGGTTTGAGTGGGGTTAGGGAGGGAGGGAGTGGGGTTTAGGAAGTTTGAGTGGGGTTAGGGAGGAGTTTGAGTGGGGTTAAGGGATTGAGTGGGGTTTTGATGAGAGGGGGGTTTGAGTGGGGTTTGGGAAGGGTTTGAGTGGGGTTAAGGGATTGAATGGGGTTTGGGAGGGGTTTGAGTGGAGTTAGGGAGGGGGATTGAGTGGGGTTAGGGAGAGGAGGTTGAGTGGGGTTATAAGTTTGAGTGGGGTTTGAGAGGGAGTTTTTAGCATCTATCCACTTGTCTGTAGCCTCATTACCTATCTATCTACCTCTAGTATTAATCTATTCAACCATCCATTCACCTGATAAAGTTTACAATCACCCTTGGTACATAATCCTACCTGACCTATCTACTTTCCTTTCTGTCAATCTATCTAACCATATTATCTATCGTCTGGCTGTCTGTCTATCGCTCTGTTAGTCCATCTCTCTAGCCCTTATCTGCCGTGACTATCTATCTATCTATCTGTCTGTCTATCTATCTATCTATCTATCCACGGCCATACCTGAAAATATGGAGGCAACCGCAGCAATGATGAAGCTTAGAATCACGCCAGGTCCAGCTATTTCCTTGGCCACCATCCCGGCTACCAGGTACATCCCGGTGCCCACGCATGACCCCACGCCCAGGGAGGTCAGGTCAAGGGTCGTCAGCACCTTCTTCAGCTTCCCGTCGCAGGCCCCCTCCGGAACTGGGTGGTCGCTCTGTAGTTTGGCTGGGTCCTTCGTGCGAATCAGCTTCCCCAGGAGAATGTAGCTTTCCTGTTTGAGTTTTTCTGTGTCTAGAGCCACCATCTGGAAAGGAGATAGATAGATAGATAGATAGATAGGTAGATAGGTAGATGGATGGATGGATAGATAGAGGGAGAGAGAGAGAGAGCGTGGGAGGGAAAAGGTGGTGTGTTTTAGTCATTTTAGTGTGTGTTTTCAGCTGTTTGTTTCTCTCCTGTTTTGTGTTTCTTCGTGTGTGGAGAGAGAAAGAGAGAGAGAGAGAGAGAGAGAGAGAGAGAGAGAGTTATAGACAAAGTTATGTAGTTACCGCCAGAATGTGTGTGTGTGTGTGTGTGTGTGTGTGTGTGTGTGTGTGTGTGTGTGTGTGTGTGTGTGTGTGTGTGTGTGTGTGTGTGAGAGAGAGAGAGAGAGAGAGAGAGAGACCAGTGACCGAGACCCAACAACATGTGTCCCTTAAAACAAAAATAAAAATAAATAAATAAACAATCGAAATATGATACGATTCTTGTCAGCGTACTGAGAGTGGCGCGTGCTTACTCTCCCTCTCGTATTTTCGGGAGAAGGTTTTATATATACCACCTTCACGCCCACACCAGCAGACCTACAACATCCATACGGTATACAATAAACACAGTGTATATATTAACTTAGGTTAAGGAAGCTCCGTAACACCTTTTCCCTAGCGATTTTGTTTTCCTTATCACACCTCATTGTCTTCTGTGTTATATAAATCCTTCCAACATCGCCATACACTGCATAAATAACATACAAAAAGGATATTAACCAGCCATATCCAAAAGTACCTTAACGCCTTCTCCCGAGCGACTTATTTTGTTTATTGTACCTTACTGCCCTCATCCGTGTTACATAAAATCTTCCAACATCGCCACACTCTGCATAAATAACGTACAAAAGGATACTACCCGGTCATATGCAGTAATAAATCGCTAAGGAAATGGTGTTAGGGAGTTTAGTGGCGAATATTTAATAGGGTCGATATCTCCAAATTTTCCTCCTATCTTCCCCGAATGTTCTGTTTTGGGCTGGCGTTGGTGGATATTATCTCTCTCTCTCTCTCTCTCTCTCTCTCTCTCTCTCTCTCTCACACACACACACACACACACACACACACACACACACACACTTTGGTTAGATCTTAGTAGAAACAGCTTTTGTTTCCAATAGATTCTCTCTCTCTCTCTCTCTCTCTCTCTCTCTCTCTCTCTCTCTCTCTCTCTCTCGAACTTCCGTAATTAAAGTTTTTCTATTAACCAATAATTACCCAGAGTTGCGCTACGAGGAATGGCCCTAAAAAAAAAAAAAAAAAGGAAAAAAAGAGGTCTTGGCGTACCACCCTTCGCCTACGAGCTCATAGTCGCGAAAATCAATTAGTCTGGAATTTTCGCATTTTTCACCTGCCTTTCAAAAAAATTACCTTACACCATCGTCTGTGTTAGGATGCTAAGTATGGAAATGGATAATAAGGGCGAGTCTCTCTCTCTCTCTCTCTCTCTCTCTCTCTCTCTCTCTCATTTAACTTTTCCACCAAGCCTTAAAATTAAATAGGCCAAGTTTGGAGTCGGTAGGCCTAATAGGTTGTGTGTGTGTGTGGGTGAGAGAGAGAGAGAGAGAGAGAGAGAGAGAGAGAGAGGCTATTCTCCTTAACACTAATAGCTTTGCCTGATTAGCAATTAAGCATCATATTATAAGCCTTAGTGCCTTTTTGTCCCTACTCAGGAACGACTCTCTTTAATTCTCTCTCTCTCTCTCTCTCTCTCTCTCTCTCTCTCTCACACACACACACACACACACACACACACACACACACACACACCCTTTCTCACTTTCATATGTCGCACAGTATATGAGGGAGGGTGAGAGAAGTGGGAGAGGTAGACCGAGAATGAGGTGGAGAGAGGGTGAAGTAATAGGTGGATGATGTGGAAGTGTGGGTGGATGAGGGATGGAGAAGAGGTGGATCGAGGTGTATGTGGAAGATCAGGGGGACACACACACACACACACACACACACACACACTCTCTCTCTCTCTCTCTCACCTGGCATTACCCCTCCGGCAAGGTGTCATCTCATCACCATAGTAACAGAGAGTGAGAGAGGGGGGGGGAGAGAAAGAGAAAGAAAGAGAATCACGTGCCGTCTTAACCCCTTCACCCCGAGTACGTTCTCCAGACGATTTTCCTCAGCAGAAGGGAGATCCGTAACATCTTTTTATAGGCGAATTATTTTGTTTCCAATAGATTCTCTCTCTCTCTCTCTCTCTCTCTCTCTCTCTCTCTCTCTCTCTCTCTCTCTCTCTCTCTCACTGTCATAATCTGTTATATGAATCCTTCCAGCATCGCCATACTCTGCATAAACAACATGCAAAAGAGTATTAATCTATTGACCAGCCATTTCCAAAATAAATCGCTAAGGAAGAGGTGTTAGGGAACCTCCTTTACCGTCGAAAATCCGGGCCATAGCCTTCACAAATCCCTTCAAATCCAGATAAATCCGCTTGAATATAATCGTCTGGAGAAACAAGATTTAACCATAGTTCCTTCATTCCTACCTCGCAAAGACCCACTGGAGGGTTGATTGGACTAGTAACCAAGGAGACGCATTGCTGTAACGTAACTAAAGCTCATATTCATACAGTCACGATTTTTGATTATTTATATGGTTGCCTGATATTCCATGAGCCTTAAATTATGAGGTTCAAGTCAGTCTCCTTGGTTACTAGTCAAATTAGCCTTCCACTCTGATTACACCTGGCCACCAACTGAGCTAATGGGGATCTTCGTCAGGTGGGAAGAAATATGATAAAGAATAAAACTCCTCCACTTTTCCCTCCTTCCCCTCCCCCCTCCCCTTTCTCCCTCCCCCCTCCCCCTCCCCTTTCTCCCTCCTTCCTCTCCCCCCTCCCCTTTCTCCCTCCTTCCTCTCCCCCCTTCCCTTTTCTCCCTCCTTCCTCTCCCCATTTCCTTTCTCCCTCCTTCCTCTCCCCCCTTCCCTTTTCTCTCTCCTTCCTCTCCCCCCTCCCCTTTTCTCCCTCCTTCCCCTCCCCCTTCCCTTTTCTCTCTCCCTCCTCTCCACCCTTCCCCCTCCCCCCTCCTTCCCCCTCCCCCTCTTCCCCCCTCCGCCCCCACCGGCAGCGCCCCCGGCAGGAGACAAGATAAAATAGAAGCTGTAACTCTGGAATGCCCTTCAGTATTCTCTCTCTCTCTCTCTCTCTCTCTCCCTCTCTCTCTATACCCTTCCTCACCCCATCCTTGAGAGAGGTCTGGATGATGATGGTGATGATGATGATGGTGATGGTGATGGTGATGGTGATGATGGTGATGATGATGATGATGATGGTGATGGTGATGGTGATGATGGTGATGATGATGATGATGGTGATGATGGTGATGATGATGGT
>NC_137006.1:42419240-42424240 GCF_032717465.1 Coenobita brevimanus | reverse complement strand
TGGGGTAAGGGGGGGAGGGGAGGCTTTATTGCATCTCAAAGAAAGTTTACCCCAATCTGTTGCTGCCTCACCCTGCCCTCCTTTCCCTGTCTCACTCTGCCTTCCTTTCCCTCTCTCACCCTGCCTTCCTTTCCCTGCCTCACCCTGCCTTCCCATCCCTGCCTCACCCTGCCTTCCCATCCCTGCCTCACCCTGCCTTCCTTTCCCTGCCTCACCCTGCCTTCCCATCCCTGCCTCACCCTATTGGTCTCCCCCTGTCTTACCCTACCTCCCTCCTACTGCCTACCCCTGCCTCATCCTGTCTGCCTTACTCTCCACCCCCCCACCACATCTCCAACCTCCTCCTCCTCCTTTTCTTCTTCTTCTTCTTCTTCGTCTTCTTCTTCTTCTTCTTCTTCTTCGTCTTCTTCTTCTTCTTCTTCTTCTTCTTCTTCTTCGTCTTCTTCCCTTGAGGGAGTGGCGTAACTCCGCTTCTCGTGAGGTTAGTAAAGTTATAGCCCTGATTCAGACCTCCTCCTCCTCCTCCTCCTCCTCCTCCTCCTCCTCCTCCTCCTCCTCCTCCTCTCCCTTTTTTCTCTCTCTTCCTTCATTCCTTCACTCTTGTTTTTGTTCCTTCTTTCTCTACTTCCTCTCAGACTCTTCCTCCTTCCCTCCTTCCTTCCTTCCTTCATCCATCCATCCATCCATCCATCCTTCCTTCCTTGTCTTCCTTTTCTCACCGTATTCTTTCGCTTCTTCGTCGTCAGCCCCCCCTTCTCTCTCTCTCTCTCTCTCTCTCTCTCTCTCTCTCTCTCTCCTTGAATTCTTGTCCATTCCGCCATCTTTTTTGCTATCTTTCCTCCACTTCCTCTCTTCTCTTCTTGCTCTCTTTTCTTTCTCCTTCCTTCACTCTTTTCCCCATCTGTTTTCTGATGACCTTTCTCTTTACCTTCCTTCCTTCCTTCCTTCCTTTCCTCCTCCTTTCCTTCCTTCCTTCCCTCCTTCCTTCCTTCCTTCCCTCCTTCCTTCCTTCCCTCCTTCCTTCTCTCCTTCCCTCCTTCTTCCTCCTTCCTGTCTCAGTTATCCTTTCATTCAATTCTTCCCCCTTCTTCCCTCTCCTCCCTCCTCCCCTCCCCTCCTTCCTCTCCTTCCCCTTTCCTTCTCTCTCTCTCATCACCTCTTCCCTACCTTCTCTACCTCCGTCTTCCCTACTTTCCTCCCCACCTCTCTCCTTCTCCCTACCTCTTTCCTTCTCTCCCTCCCTCCTTCTCTCCACCTCTTTCCTTCTCTCCCTCCCTCCTCCTCTCCGCCTCTCTCCTTCTCTTCACCATCCGTTTCTCTCCTCGCTCCTTCTCTCCCTCCCTCCTTCTCTCCACCTCTCTCTTTCTCTTCACCCTCCTCTCTCACCTCTTTCCTTCTCTCCCTCCCTCCTTCTCTCTCTCCCTCTTTCTCTCCGCCTCTCGCCTCTCCTTACCTACCTCCTCACCTTCCTTGTTGTCTCACCTGTCGGCCGTGGCTCACCTGCCCTTAATTAACACAGGAATGTTTAAAGTTTTACCTTGACGTCCCTTCGTACCCCATCTTCCCTGCCCTGCCCTGCCCTGCCCTGCCCTACCCTACCCTACCCTACCCTGCCCTGCCCTGCCCTGCCCTACCCTGTTTTACACTACCTAATATTACCTTACCTTGCCTCACTTTACCTACCTACCTACCTACCTCCTACCTACCTTACCTTACCTTACATTACAATTACAAAGAAAAGCAAACAGCAACAAACCTCTCTCTCTCTCTCTCTCTCTCTCTCTCTCTCTCTCTCTCTCTCTCTCCTTGCCGCTGCCATAACGCGTATTCTTTATGTCTCCCTCTGACCTACAGGTGACATTACTCCGCCTCGCTCACTTTCTCACTTTTTCTCTACGCTTCCTCGCTCACTCTCTCTCTCTCTCTCTCTCAGGGAAGGAGAGTGGATAATCTGCCTTGAAACTTTGCAAAATATACCAGCTTCGTGCCTGAGAGAGAGAGAGAGAGAGAGAGAGAGCTGTGTGTTTATTTGTGTATGTGTGTATTTGTAGTGTATGTGTAGTGTATGTATGTATGTATGTTTATGTATATGTTTGTATGTATGTATATGTATGTTTGTGTGTATGTATGTATGTATGTATGTATGTATGTATGTGTACGTAAAGGCATGAACATACCCTCATGCATTATTCCGCGTTATCACCGACATAAGTAGTAGTGTTGTGGTAACCGCTGTGTGTGTGTGTGTGTGTGTGTGTGTGTGTGTGTATGTATGTGTGTGTATGTATGTATGTGTGTATGTATGTGTGTGTGTGTGTGTGTGTGTGTGTGTGTGTGTGTGTGTGTGTGTGTGTGTGTGTGTGTGTGTGTGTGTGTGTGTCCCACTGTTAGTGAGCTACGTGAAATAAGCAACAAAAGGACGAGAATTTGGACCAAGTTAAAATGAAGGGGGTACAGAAGACGATGTTCCGTTCCCTGAGGCCATTTAGTTCTATGTGCCACCCGCCTACACATATCACCTTTTTGGCGCTAACACCCACCGTCCGGATTGAATATATTACATCGTAGGACCTTCTTTTCATTCCATTTGGCAAAACATGTGATAAAAACCTCCACGTTAGAGGTTTATTTATTTATTTATTTATCTTATTTATTTTCTTATCTGCCTGCCTACCTAAAGGGCCCCCTGCCTCAACTTCTACCAGCGTGCCTCGCCCCCCAAACCTGCCTTCCTCATCTCGCGGCTGCCTACCTCACGCCTTACCCTCCTTGCTCCTCTGGCTCACTTCCTGTCTACCTACCAACCTACCTACCTACCTACCAACCTACCTGCCTGCCTGCATGCCTGCCTGCCTACCTACCTATGTTATGCGTCAGCTTTGCCTTTCTGTGTAACTGACTGCCTATCTGCATTTTCTTTCTTCTGCCTCCTGCCTACCCCTGCCTTACCTCCTGCCTACCTCACCTGCCTCTCATTACTCTGCCACCCTTCCTGCCACTCTGAATAATTGACACGAGAGGAGGGGGTGGGGCGGAGAGGGGAGAGATAGAGGGAGGGAGGGAAAAATGAAGAGAGAGAGGGAGAGAGAGAGAGAGAGAGAGAGAGAGAATAAGGACAGGAGGAGGGAGGAAGGAGGAGAAAAAGATGGGGAGAGAGAGAGAGAGAGAGAGAGAGAGAGAGAGAGAGAGAGAAAAAGGACAGGAGGAGGAAGGAAGGGGGAGAAAAAGATGGGGGAGAGAGAGAGAGAGAGAGAGAGAGAGAGAGAGAGAGAGAACATATTGATGGGATTAAGGGGGAGAGGAGAGACGAGGAAGAAAGATAAGGAATGGGGAGAAGAAAGAGAGGGGAGGAGAAGGTGGATGGGGAGGAAGCAGGAGGGGAGTGGGGAGAGGGAGGAGTGGAGGGGGGAGGGAAGAAGGGAGAGGGAGAGGAAAAACGAGAGGGGAAGAGGAGGATGGAGGAAGGAAGGTGAGAGAATAGGGAAAGATGGAAAGGAAGGTGGAGAGAAGGTTGGGAAAGGAGAGAGAGAGAGAGGGGGGGGGAAGGAAAAAGGGAGAGGGGGAGGGGGTAGAGGGATATAAAAGAGAGAGAGAGAGAGAGATGGGGAGGAGGAAATAGGATGAAGAAGGGAGGAGTAGAGAGGATAGTAATTGTGAAAGAAGAGGAGAAAGGAAAAAAAAATCCATCCCATTTTTTGAGATAGGGAAAAATGGGGAGAGGAAGGAAAAGAATGGGGGAAGGAAGGAGAGTGAAATGGGGAGAGGAAGGAAGAGTATGGGGGAAGGAAGGAGAGTGAAATGGGGAGAGGAAGGAAGAGAATGGGGGAAGGAAGGAGAGTGAAATGGGGAGAGGAAGGAAGAGTATGGGGGAAGGAAAGAGAGTGAAATGGGGAGAGGAAGGAAGAGAATGGGGGAAGGAAAGAGAGTGAAATGGGGAGAGGAAGGAAGAGTATGGGGGAAGGAAGGAGAGTGAAATGGGGAGAGGAAGGAAAAGAATGGGGGAAGGAAGGAGAGTGAAATGGGGAGAGGAAGGAAGAGTATGGGGGAAGGAAGGAGAGTGAAATGGGGAGAGGAAGGAAAAGAATGGGGGAAGGAAAGAGAGTGAAATGGGGAGAGGAAGGAAGAGTATGGGGGAAGGAAGGAGAGTGAAATGGGGAGAGGAAGGAAAAGAATGGGGGAAGGAAGGAGAGTGAAATGGGGAGAGGAAGGAAGAGTATGGGGGAAGGAAGGAGAGTGAAATGGGGAGAGGAAGGAAAAGAATGGGGGAAGGAAAGAGAGTGAAATGGGGAGAGGAAGGAAAAGAATGGGGGAAGGAAAGAGAGTGAAATGGGGAGAGGAAGGAAGAGTATGGGGGAAGGAAGGAGAGTGAAATGGGGAGAGGAAGGAAAAGAATGGGGGAAGGAAAGAGAGTGAAATGGGGAGAGGAAGGAAGAGTATGGGGGAAGGAAGGAGAGTGAAATGGGGAGAGGAAATAATAGAAATAGGGAGAGGAAGAACGATAATGGGGGAAGAAAATGAGGATGATAATAAGGGATTTATTTCCGATTACGTGTCAGACTCTGGCCATAGTCTAGACAACCCTTTCCCTGTGCACCATAATCCTCTTTGTAGCAACAGATGGGTGGTGGGGTGGGGGGAGGGTGGGTGGAAAGGGTGGAGATGTGAGTGGGTGTGGGGGGGGTGATACAATGATCCTGCTTTTAGAGTCAACACCTCGCGATTTGCTGTCCTAATCTGTGTGTGTGTGTGTGTGTGTGTGTGTGTGTGTGTGTGTGTTTTCCTTCGTGTTGTGTGTGCTTAGTGCGTAGATTATGCCGTGTGTGTGTGTGTGTGTGTGTGTGTGTGTGTGTGTGTGTGTGTGTGTGTGTGTGTGTGTGTGTGTGAGAGAGAGAGAGAGAGAGAGAGAGAAAAAAACTCCTCTCACCTATACCCCTCTCACTCTAACTTGGCCTAAAATTGCCATCTCTCCATCACGATCACTTTTTGTAACAACAGATCAC
>NC_137006.1:42401740-42406740 GCF_032717465.1 Coenobita brevimanus | reverse complement strand
ACTCACTTCCCCTCACTCACTTCCCCTCACTCACTTCCTTTCACTCACTTCCCCTCACTCACTTCCCCTCACTCACTTCCTTCACCTTTTCATCACTTCCCTTCCTTTTACCCTCATTTCCTCCCCCAGTCCTTGAAAGAGAGAGAAAGAAAATAGACAGATGGATTGATAGATAGGTAGGTGGATGGATAGATAGATAGATAGATAGATAGATAGACAGAGAGATAGATAGATAGATGGATGGAGAGAGAGATAGATGGATAGATAAATGGATAGATGGAGAAAGAAGGAAATAGATAGATGAATAGATAGATAGATAGATGAAGAGAAAGAGAGAGAGAGAGAGAGAGAGAGTCAGGGCGTCTCAGTGTATTTGCCTCGCTGCTTTATATGTGAGGGGAAGTGAGGGGAGGCGTTGGTAATGAGAGGGGAGAGAGAGGGGAGGAAAGAAAGAGAGACAGGAGAGAGAGAGTCAGGTGAGGGTGAGAGAGAGTGAGGGGTAGGAAGCAGCTGAGGGGAAGTGAGGATGAAGGAGGGGAGAGACTGAAAGGAAGAGGACTATTGAGAGGGGAAAGATAGGAGGGGTGGAAAGAAGGGAGAAAGAAGGAGAGGGGAAAGATGAGGGGAAGATAGCTGACGTTAAGAGTGAGGGGAGGAGTAAGAGAGAGAGAGAGAGAGAGAGAGAGAGAGAGAGAGAGAGAGAGAGAGAGGAAATCACAGGTCTATCTTAAGTTACCTGGATTTTCATTATTATTATTATTATTATTATTATTATTATTACACTTTTTGTTTTTTTTTCAATTTACATCTATTATATGTATCTATTATTTTGCATGATAGTTAAATATAATGGTAGTAAATTGGTGTTGGTTTGTGTTCATCCTGGGGCATTCTCTCTCTCTCTCTCTCTCTCTCTCTCTCTCTCTCTCTCTCTCTCTTCCTTCTTTCCTTCCTTCCATACTTTCTTCCTTTCTTTCCTTCCATCCTTCCTTCCTTCCCTCCCTCCTTCCATCCTTCCCTCCTTCCTTCCTTCCTTCCTTCCTTCCTTCCCTCCTTTCTTCCTTCCATCCTTTCTTCCTTCCGTCCTTCCTTCCCTCCGTCCTTCCTTCCTTCCTTCCTTCCTTCCTTCCTTCCATCCTTCCCTCCTTCCTTCCTTCCTTCCATCCTTCCTTCCTTCCTTTCTTTCTTTTTTTTGTTATTGTTATTAAGGGTAGGATTTCTCTCTCTCTCTCTCTCTCTCTCTCGCCACATGCTTGCTCTACATCTATTCTCTTTTCTTGTCCCTCCCATTTTTCTTTCTCCTCTCTTCCCCTCTCTCTCTTCTTTCTCTCTTTTCACGTTTTTACATTGCCTGAGGGGAGTGTGTGTGTGTGTGTGTGTGTGTGTGTGTGTGTGTGTGTGTGTGTGTGTGTGTGTGTGTGTGTGTAGTTGTGTGTGTATATGTATCCGTGTGTGTGTGTGTGTGTGTGTGTGTGTGCCTGTAGTTGTGTGTGTATATGTATCCGTGTGTGTGTGTGTGTGTGTGTGTGTGTGTGTGTGTGTGTGTGTGTGTATGTATTTATGTATGTATGTGTGTATGTATGTATGTACAGTATGTGTATCCTTATGTGTACGTATTAGTGTGTGCGTCTGGCTGTATGTATGTATATTATCACTCACATGTGTATCATAATATTCACCTTTGTACACTGCGTCTCAGCCAAGCATATGCATCGGTTAATTCGCCAGTGGGAAGGAGTTAAGGGAGGCGACTGAACCACTGTATTTGATTGTACCTGAGCGTAAATTCGTGAGATCTGCAAAATTTCGACTTAGTCCAATTAAATTATTTTATATATGGAGAAAAATGTGTAAAAAGACGGGCGCGGAACACAGAAAATTTTCACAGAACCACCAAACGTTATAATATTAATAATGATAATAATAATAATTAATAATAATAGTGGTGGTAGTAGTAGTAGTAGTAGTAATAAAAGTAATAATAATAATAATAATAGTAATAATAGTAGTAGTAATAGTAGTAGTAATAATAATAGCCTAATAATAATAATAATAATAATAATAATAATAATAATTAGTAGTAGTAGTAGTAGTAGTAATAATAATAATAATAATAATAATAATAATAGTAGTAGTAGTAGTAGTAGTAGTAGTAGTAGTAATAATAATAATAATAATAATAATAATAATAACAATAATAATAGTAGTAGTAGTAGTAGTAATAATAATAGCCTAATAATAATAATAATAATAATAAGTAGCAGTAGTAGTAGTAGTAGTAGTAGTAATAATAATAATAATAATAATAATAATAGTAGTAGTAGTAGTAGTAGTAGTAATAATAATAATAATAATAATAATAATAATAATAATAGTAGTAGTAGTAGTTGTAGTAGTAGTAGTAGTAATAATAATAATAATAATAATAATAATAGTAGTAGTAGTTGTTGTTGTAGTTCTCTTTGGCTTCTAGTGTGGTTACATAGGGGGTGATTTTTATTTGAACTTGCCCTTTAGCCTGTTAGTTGTCTGAATTTTTTTTTTAATGTGAGTTGCAGATTACAAGCAAATATTTTTCATGCTCTCTCTCTCTCTCTCTCTCTCTCTCTCTCTCTCTCTCTCACTTCTCCCCGTCCCAGTCTATCACCCCCTCCCCTTTTCCCTCTCACTCTCCCCTCTTTCCCTCTCACTCTCCCCTCTTTCTCTCTCCTTCTCCCCTCTTTCTCTCTCCTTCTCCCCTCTTTCCCTCTCACTCTCCCCTCTTTCCCTCTCTCTCTCCCCTCGGAATTACACACCTCCAGTGATGGTTCCCTCTCTCCCCTCTAGTTATTTTGTACTTTACTCTCTCTCTCTCTCTCTCTCTCTCTCTCTCTCTCTCTCTCAATTTTATACATAACCATTTCTATTGTACCTCCCCTTATTCTGCTTCATCTCCCCTCCTCTTCCCTCCCCTCCCCTCATCTCCAAACCTCTCCTCCCCTCCCCTCTTCTCTCTCTCTCTCTCTCTCTCTCTCTCACTTCCCCTTACTTTCATTTTTCCTTCCCCTCTCCCCACACTCCCCTCACTCTCACCACTCCAGTCTTTCCCCTCTCTCTTCACCCCACTATTTCTCCTCCCCTCTCCCAACTCTCCATTTTTTCTCCCCCTCCCCTCCCCTCCCCTCCCAACTCTCTCCATTTTTCTCTCCTTCTCCCCTCCCCTGACTCTCACACTCCCCTCCTCTCCCCTCCTGTCCTCATGTTTCCTCTCTCTCCTCCCCTTCTTTCCCCTCTCCTCCCCACTCGTCATTCTTTCTCCCCTCTCCATTCCCCTCCCCTCCCCTCCCCTCCCCTTCCCTCCCCTTAATTCCCCTCACTTCCATTTTTCCCTCCCCTCCCCTCACCTTCCCCTCTCTCTTCTCCCCCATCAAACGCAATTTTCTCTCCCCTTCTCCCCTCACATCACTCTTCTCTCCCCTTCCCTCCCCTCCCCTGACTCTCGCTGTCCTCGCCTCCCTCCCCTCTCTTACCCCCCCACCGTCACCCCTTCAGGCTGATGACGCCATATAAGGGGTTCCCATGACTCACCAGAATATGATCGTCTGGCGTTAACACCTTCTCCTATGCGATTTATTTTGTTATTCCTTATTGCCCTTTTCCGTATTACATAAATCCTTCCAGCATCGCCATACTCTGCATAAATAAGAAGGGATATTAACCAGCCATATCCTGAAATAAATCGCTAAGGAGGAGGTGTTAGGGAACTTCCTTAGTCAACGAGAATGTAAGGAGGCTCCCTAACACCTCTTCCTCGGCGATTTGTTTTAGGATATAGTGATATTAGAATGATTAAAGTAGCGTAGGAGGGCAGGGTGTAATAAAGCAGAATAAATCGCTTGGGAAGAGGTGTTAAGTAATCAGACTTGAGTAGAATATAGAGCTGTTCCGAGCATCAGGGGGTACATCTTTTTTCCATGTATAATAATAAAATGATAATAATAATAATAATAATAAAAATAATAATAATAATAATAATAACAAAAAATTATATTAATAACAAGTGATAATAATAATTGTTAAAAATAATGAAAATAGTGAAAATAATAATAATAATAATAATAATAATAATAATAATAATAAAATCCACAAAGGGTGACGGACCAAACCAGGGAGTCAGGGTGAAATAAGATCCTGTACTAGACTTCCTCCGATCATGTGAGGGGTTGATCGAGCCACCTCAGACGATTTCCCTCAATTTTGGGGAGATTTTTTGGATTTTGGGAGATTTTTTTGGATTTGGGGAGATTTTTTGGATTTGGGGAGATTTTTTGGATTTGGGGAGATTTTTTTTGGATTTGGGGAGATTTTTTGGATTTGGGGAGATTTTTTGGATTTGGGGAGATTTTTTTGGATTTGGGGAGATTTTTTGGATTTGGGGAGATTTTTTTGGATTTGGGGAGATTTTTTGAATTGGGAGATTTTTCGGATCTGAGATTTTTTGGATTTGGGGAGATTTTTTTGGATTTGGGGAGATTTTTTTGGATTTGGGGAGATTTTTCGGATTTGGGGAGATTAGCTTAGGTTGTGGATGATGATCATGATGAAAGAGGTGACGATTGTGTGTGTGTGTGTGTGTGTGTGTGTGTGTGTGTGTGTGTGTGTGTGTGTGTGTGTGTGTGTGTGTGTGTGTGTGTGTGTGTGTGTGTGTGTGTGCTTGCGTGTGCGTGTGTGTACGTCAGGTTTAAGTGGTAATTTCCCCATGCGGTTAAAGTGGCGGATATGTGGCGAGCGAGAGAGAGAGAGAGAGAGAGAGAGTGTAAAATGAACTTGAAAAATTTTAAAGGGTTGGGTAGCACTTCCTTCCTTCCCTGCCTCCCTCCTTCCTTCCTTTCCTTCCTTCCTTCCTTTCTTTCCTTCCTTCCTTTCTTTCTTTCTTTCTTTCCTTCCATCCTTCCTTCCTTTCTTTTTCCTTCCTTCCTTTCTTCCTTCCTTGCTTCCTTGCTTCCTTCCTTCCTTTCTTC
>NC_137006.1:42389240-42396740 GCF_032717465.1 Coenobita brevimanus | reverse complement strand
TATTAATTTCCTGGCTCCTGTGACCCTCTCTCGGCTGCATAATATCATCTGACGTTGGAAAATAAATAAAACATGAGAGTTATCCCGATCAAAAGAGAGTTTAATAGAAAATGCAGAAGGAGAAATGAAACCACCCGATGTAAACCGCTCTCTGATTGGCTGGTGACTTGGGGAGGATGTAAACTGAGTCCTGATTGGCTGGAAGGGGCCATTGGAGTCACCTGGCCTGTATTTTCACCTGTACACATTATCAGGACGCCCTGTGGCTCAGTGGGTCAGGGTGCTTCTGTCATATGGGATCCGTAATGTATGTGCATGAGGGAATGTAGAGAATCGTGTGTGTGTGTGTGTGTGTGTGTGTGTGTGTGTGTGTATGTGTGTGTGTGTGTGTGTGTGTGTGTGTTTCATTGAGCAATAAAACTAATAACTGATGATGATGATAATAATAATAATAATAATAACAATACATACATGCTAGGCTACTACTACTACTACTAATACTAATACTACTACAAATAATAATAATAATTATAATAATAATAATAATGCACGGTTTATTGACGATGATTTAAATGTTCATGTGATGATTGTAAACATAACCACGTGTCTTGATGACCACGTGGGTTTGTTTACAAGTCCTCAGATACAAATATTTGTGATTATATGTTGTTATTAAAGGTCTATGTAGTAGTAGTAGTAGTAGTAGTAGTAGTAGTAGTAGTAGTAGCAGTAGTAATAGTCAGTCAAAACCAAATAGATATTATTATTATTATTATTATTATTATTATTATTACTACTACTACTACTACTACTACTTTTACTACTACTACTACTGCTATTACTACTACTACTACTACTATAATTATTATTATTATTATTATTATTATTATTATTGTTATTATTGTAAATGATCTCTTACAAGAGAAAATGTTGGGTGAGAGAGAGAGACAGGTTAGAGCTTGATATCTTTATTCTCTCTCTCTCTCTCTCTCAGCCAGGGAAACAAAGAGCTCAAGACGCATATGAGAGAGCGCGGCTTGATTACATCTCGGCTCCTCCTCCTTCGGCCCCGCATACACTTTGGGCTCCCTGCCAAACTTCGGCACTATAGGAGGTCTCGGCGCTGAGGTACTTTTATTTTTGGAGATGTGCATTTTTCTTTCTCTCTTTCTCTCTCTTTAATTTTTTGGTCTTTCTTTCTCTCTTTAATTTTTTAGGTAGTCAGTATATTTTCTTCATGTAACCTTTTTTTCTTTTTTTAATTTTTGGTTATTCAGTACTTTTAAAAAATATTTCTAAGTATATATATATATATGTATGTATGTATGTATGTATTTTTCTCTAAGTTTTGGTATTTTTTGGACATTTGTTTTTTTGGGGGGAATTATAGTATTTTTTTGATATTTGGTATTTTTGGAAATCTTGGTAGTTTCTGGAATTTTTAGTTTTTTTAAATTGTTGGTTTTTGGAAATTTGTACTTTTTATATATATATATTTTTTTATATTTTGTACTTTTTGGAAATATTGCATTTTTGAAGATTTTGGCCTTTTTGGAAATTCTTACTTTTTTTATTCATGGTTTTCTAGAGATTTTGTAACTTTTGGAAATATCATACTAATTGCAAATTGGGTATTATTTTGGAAATATCATGCTTTTTTTTAGTGTGTGTGTGTGTGTGTGTGTGTGTGTGTGTGTGTGTGTGTGTGTGTGTGTGTGTGTGTGTGTGTGTGTGTGTGTGTGTGTGTGTGTGTGTGAGAGAGAGAGAGAGAGCTAATATGAGGCAAATTAGGTACATACTGTTATATGAGACGGCTTGTGTGTGTGTGTGTGTGCGTGAGGTGGGTAGGAATGTGTGTGTGTGTGTGTGTGTGTGTGTGTGTGTGTGTGTGTGTGTGTGTGTGTGTGTGTAAAGAATAGAGTGTGCTCGTGCATATTCCAGAGGGCTAAATATGCATGAGAGAGAGAGAGAGAGAGAGAGAGAGAGAGAGAGTAGAGAGAAGTTGAAAGGACTGAAGTGTGAAAGGAATGAATGGCTGTGTTTGTGTGGAGAGAGAGAGAGAGAGAGAGAGAGTAGAGAGAAGTTGAAAGGACTGAAGTGTGAAAGGAATGAATGGCTGTGTTTGTGTGGAGAGAGAGAGAGAGAGAGAGAGAGAGAGAGAGAGAGAGAGAGAGAGAGGCATACATAGACAGAGAGAAAGGGTGGAAGGGCATACAGGAGAGAGAGAGAGAGAGAGAGAGAGAGAGAGAGAGAGAGAGAGACATACATAGACAGAGAGAAAGGGTGGAAGGGCATACTGGAGAGAGAGAGAGAGAGAGAGTACTGATCTAATACCACACAGCTTTAAGGCAGACTGTGTGGGCGTCTGCATGCACTCTCTCTCTCTTTCTCTCTCTCTCTCTCTCTTTCTCTCTCTCTCTCGCTTTTTGGAGAATCCGGATCAAGGCAGATTTCGGATTCTGGCTGGAGGTGTGAGAAAGAAAAAAAAAGAGGTAGGAAGAGAGAGAAAAAGAGGAGGTGATGGAAAAGAGAGTGGAAGAAGAGGAGGTGAGGGGAAGGAAGAGAGAGGAAGAGAAAAGAGGAAGAGAGGGAGAAAAGAGAGGAAGAAGAAGAGGAGGAGGTGAGGGGAAGGAAGAGAGAGGAAGAGAGGGAGAAAAGAGAGGAAGAAGAGGAGGTGAGGGGAAAGAAGAGAGAGGAAGAGAAAAGAGGAAGAAAGGGGAAAAAGACAGGAAGACAGGGGAAGAAGAGGAAGTGAGAGGAAAGAGAGAGAGAGGGGGGAAAAGGAAGAGGAAGTGAGGGAAGAGGGAAGAGGAAGAGAGGGGAAGAAGGAAGAGGAAGTGGGAGGAAAAAGATGAAGAGTGAGAAAATAAAGTGAGGGGAAAAAGGAAGCTTGAGGGAAAGAAGGAGTGAGGAAAAGTGAGAGGGAGGGAGGGATTGAGGGAGGGAAGTAGTTAGAGGGAGGAAGGGAGGGAAGAAGTTGAGGGAGGGAGGAAGGGAGGGAAGAAGTTGAGGGAGGGAGGGAGGGAAAGAAGGTGAGAGGGAGGGAGAGAGGGAAAGAAGGTGAGAGGGAGAGAGGGAAAGAAGGTGAGAGGGAGGGAGGAAAAAAGGTGAGAAGGAAGGAATAAAGGCCAAAGGAAGAAAACATAAGGAGAGAGAGAGAGAGAGAGAGAGAGAGAGAGAGAGAGAGAGTCACTAAGAAAGACAGTTAATTCTGTCTAAAATTTCACCTTGAACAACCCACTACATTCAATTCACCTATACTCCATTCTCTTTGACCTGGCTCAATTTTAACATCTTAATTCCTGAGTTCTGTCTATCTATCTATCTATTGCCAGACTCCTTAATCCCATGCGGGGTGGCCACAAACAAATCGCCTCCACGTCCACCCGTCCCCCTTCCATTTCACTGACCTGCTCCCAATTCACACACACCCCTCTCTCATATACCTCTCCACTCCATCCCTCCACCTCATCCTTGGCCTTCCCCTCCCTGTCTCCCCCTCCACCTCACTCACATACACTCTCCTCGTCAGTCTCTCACTCTCCATCCTCTCCACATGGCCAAACCACCCCACTGTGTGCTGAATTGTAGCGAAATATTAATACTAAAATATCTCGCTATCTTTACCAACTTAAAGTGAACGTACTATAGGAAAAATTAGTTAAAGATTTTTGTCAAGTGTACGTGCGAAATTGAAAGAGGCGATTTATTTTTCAAGGCCCAATTTTCCCCCTAGAATATGACCCGCAGCAGTCAGTTTTAGAGCAAGGTCCCTAAGTGTGCTACAGGGTGATTTGGGACAGAGGGACAGACCAACAGACCGAACCCACTAGTCCGACCGGCGCCAGAATCGAACTGGGGGATGATTCTGGGCTGGTCACCTTTTTCGTACTTTTTCCTGCCAGGTTTTTTTTTTTTTTTTTAGTCGATTTATTTTTGCAATTTTACCTGCCATATCATTATTATTATTATTATTATTATTTTTATTATTATTATTATTATTATTATTATTATTATGGGTTGATTTTTTTCGTACTTTTTCCTGCCATTTTTTTGTCCATATATTTTGGGTTAGTCCATTTATTTTCACTTTTTTCCTGTCCTATTTTTCATTGATTTTGGGTTAGACTAATATTATCCGTACTTCTTCCTGCCCATTATATATTTTTTTTTTTTTAGTTTCAGTCAATCTGTTTTTCATACTTTTTCCTGCAGGCAATTTTTTTATATATATATTTATTTTGGGTCAATCTATTTTTTTCATACTTTTTCCTGCCAGTTTTTTTTTATATATATATTTTGGGTCATTTTTTTTTTTCATACTTTTTCCTGCCAGTTTTTTTTTATATATATATTTTGGGTCAGTCTAATTTTTTTTCATACTTTTTCCTGCCAGTTTTTATTTTATATATATATTTTGGGTACAGTATATAATTTTTCTTTTTCCTGCCGGCCATTTTTTTTTTTTATATATATATTTTGGGTCATTTTTTTTTCATACTTTTTCCTGTCCAGTTTTTTTATATATATATATATTTTGGGTCAGTCTATTTTTTTTTTTTCATTTATTCCTGGCCATTGTTTTTCGAAGTCTGTCTTTCTCCCTTTTTCCTACCAATTTTTTATATATATATATTTTGGGTGAGTCAATTATTTTTCTTACTTTTTCCTGCCGGCCACTTGACTCGCTAATTTAATCAAGAGATACTCAATTTATTCCACCCAGGCTCACCCTACAGGAGAGTGGGAGGCAGTGGTTTATTTTGTAGTGTATTTATGTATGTATTTATTTATTTTGGTTATTTTGTATTTTCCTTTTTCATTTATTTTCTATTTTTTTTATTTGTTTATTTCTTTATTTTTATTTTAGTTTTTTTTATTACTATTTTTTATTTGTTTTTTTATTTATTTTTTTTTATTTTATTTTTTTATTTATTTACTGTATTTTTTATTTGTTTATTTTTATTTATTTTTATTTATTGTTTTGTTTGTTTGATTTGTTTGTTTTTATTTTACTTTATTTTGCTTAATTTTTTATTTTGTTTATTTGATTATTTTTATTTATTTATTTACTTTATTTTTTTATTTTTTTATTTTATTTGTTTATTTGTTTATTTTATTTGTTTATTTTTATTTTTATTTTTTTTTATTTTTATTTATTTATTTGTTTTGTTTCTTTATTTTGGTTTTCTTTGTTTATTTTTATTGTCTTTATTTTTATTTATTTTTTATTGGCGAGGTGTTTCTTCATTTTCTTGTTTTTTTTTCTTTTTTCTTCGTCGTCTTATTATTATTATTATTATTATTATTATTATTTTAATTATTATTATTTTGACTGCTACTACTACTACTACTACTACTACTACTACCACCACCACCACTCCTCCTCCTCCTCCTCCTCTTACTACTACTACTACTACTACTACAACTACTAACAACAACAACAACAACAGCAACAACCAGCCCTATCCAATCATACCTCACATTGAAATTCATAAAACTCCTATTGACGTGTAATACCCAGCATAAATCGCACGGGAAATGGCGTTGCGGGACCCCTAAGGCCACGCTCCCATATCCTGTTGTCTGCCTAGTGACCTGGGTGATTCGGATCGTCAATATCTCGGCTCCCTGGTTGTATAGAGCCGAGATTGGGTGCGCGCCGTGACGTCCCGAGGTAAAGGGGAGGGAGAAAGGGAGGGAAGGAGGGAGGGAGAGAGGAAGGGAGGAAGAGGAGGAGGAAGAAGGAGGGGAGGGAAGAAGGGAGGGAACGAGGGAGAGAGGAAGGACGAGGAGGAAGGAGGAAGAGAGGGAGAGAAGAAGAGGAGGGAGGGAGGAAGAAGAGGAGGGAGAAAGGAAGAGAAGGAGGAAGGAAGAGAAGGAGGAAGGAAGAGAAGGGAGGGAGGAAGGAAGAGAAGGAGGGAGGAAGGAAGATGAGAGAGAGAGAGAGAGAGAGAGAGAAAGAGAGAGAGAGAGAGAGAGAGAGAGAGGAAGAATTGGAGGGAGAGAAGTGGAGGAAAGATGAGGGTGTGTGGGGGGGGAGGGGGTAAGGCGTGTGGGTGCCGAGATGTAAATGGGCTGAATAATACCCTACCAGCCCGAGCCGGACGTGAATATGGTCCGAATTATCCATTTACCCGGTTCAGATTGGAGACGGGCCGTAAAACTAATAATAATAATAATAATAATAATAATAATAACAAAAATCATCATCATCATCATCATTATCATCTTCATAATAAATATAATAATTAAAATAATAATGATAATAATAATGATAATAATAATAATTATAATAATAATTAGTGGTAGGTGGGGATGCTCACCATCCATTCACTTATGTAGTGCTGCTCTCGGGTGTCTGCCCTTTCCTCTCCTCCATCCTTCTTTCCTTCCATCCTCTTCTGTCTTTCTTTCCTTCATTCTTTCCTCGTCCTTCTGCCTACGGGTGACTTTACACTCCCTCTTCTGTCTTTCTTTCCTTCATTCTTTCCTCTTCCTTCTGCCTGTGGGTGACTCTACACTGAGTAACAAGCCAAATGGTTTCCTGTACACCAGGAAACCCTTTACTACGCTGGGTGGTAACCATATAACCAAATTTTGGCGCCTGGTGGTTTAGTGGGTAATTATTGCGCTCCAATCGGATTGAGCCGGTGACGGTTTATATCTAAGGGATGGTTGGGGTTTATTGCTCATGTAATGCCACTCAGGGATGAGTGAGGCTGGTCACTCTCATCTTAAATGTCGGGACCAACTGTCTAGCCCCGGGCTCCTACGCTCCTCATGGGGCAATGTAGGATTGGATGATGGATGGATGGATGGATAATAATAATAACAACAACAACAACAACGACTACAACAACGACTATAGTAATATAATAATAATAATAATAATAATAATAATTATAATGATAATAGTAAGGCGTCCCTCTCCTGCACCGGGGGATGGTGGTAGTTGTGGTCGATGGTGGTAGGTGCAGTGGTGGGTGACAGATGGTGGTAGTTGTGGTGGATGGTGGTAGTTGTGGTGAATGGTGGTAGTTGTGGTGAATGGTGGTAGTTGTGGTGAATGGTGGTAGTTGTGGTGGATGGTGGTAGTTGTGGTGAATGGTGGTAGTTGTGGTGAATGGTGGTAGTTGTGGTGGATGGTGGTAGTTGTGGTGAATGGTGGTAGTTGTGGTGAATTGTGGTAGTTGTGATTAATTGCCATAGATTATAAATATTTGGGGAGAGAGAGAGAGAGAGAGAGAGAGAGAGAGAGAGAGAGATGGATGGATGGATGGATAGATGGATAGATATAGACAGATAGATAGATGGATGGATAGAGAGAGAGAGATGGATAGATAGATAGATAAATAGATGGTTAGATTGTTAGATGGATAGATAGATAGAGAGAGATGGATAGATAGACAGATAAATAGACAGATAGATAGATGGAGAGAGAGACAGAGAGACAGACAGACACAGACAAAACCCCCCTCCCCACCAATTTCCCCTCTG
>NC_137006.1:42356740-42376740 GCF_032717465.1 Coenobita brevimanus | reverse complement strand
GCGCTCTACTGAGTGCCATTCTAGTTTATTTATTTATTTAATTACCTGAATCTGTTTAAATTAATTTATTTGATCTGTTTAAACTAACTTATTTGGTATACATAACATACATTAATATATTCACTCACCAGGTACAGAAATAAATAATAGTGATAATAATGATGATGATGACGATGATAATAATAATAATCATCATCATTATCATCATCATCATCATCATCCGGACCTCCTTTCCCACCCAAGGGCAGGGTGAGGAGTAGCAACGTCCAGACAGCACAAACTTGTCCAATCCAAATAGGCCACACTTCCATTCACTCATCATTCAAGCCCCCGGAATCCTGGCACTACTGGATACGCCAAAAACATTCACCACATTCTGCAGCTTCAGACAAACGTTTCCGATTGAGTCAGTAATAATAATAATAATAATAATAATAATATTATTATTATTATTATTATTATTATTATAATGATAACCACACCACACAAAGATGTCATGTCCCGCCCACTCCACTCATCTCACACCAGACGGGGCGGGGGGGGGGGTCACTAACGAACTTGCTGTCTTGTAAGTGAAAATACGGGAGTTTGCAGGTGTCAGGCCGGGGGGGGGGGTTAAGATGAGATGGAGTGCCAGGATGAGGTGAGGTATGATATGTGAGAGAGAGAGAGAGAGAGAGAGAGAGAGTAAGGAGGAGGGTGAGACGTGTGTGTGTGTGTGTGTGTGTGTGTGTGTGTGTGTGTGTGTGTGTGTGTGTGTGTGTGTGTGTGTGTGAGAGAGAGAGAGAGAGAGAGAGAGGGGGGGGTGAGGAGGATGGGGTAAGACGTGTGTGTGTGTGTGTGTGTGTGTGTGTGTGTGTGTGTGTGTGTGTGTGTGTGTGTGTGAGAGAGAGAGAGAGAGACGGAGGAGGGTGTGACGTGTGTGTGTGTGTGTGTGATGAGAGGTAAGATTGGAGGGGGGGGGGGTGCGTGAGAGAGAGTGATAAGGAGAAAGAGCGCAAGATGGGATGTGTGGGAGGAATGATGATGATGAAGATGATGATGATGATGATGATGATGATGATGATGACGACGATGATGATGATAATGATGATGATAACGATGATGATGATGATGACAGTGATGATGATGATGATGACAGGGGAGAGCAAGATAAAATGATAGATAGATAAAAATACTATATCTATTCCCTTATATTCCTCTCCATCCTTATCTCCTATCTATCAGTCTATCTATCCATTCTGTCTATCCAACCCAGGGCTCCAGATATCTTTAAAACAAACTTTATTTCCTTCTCTTTTATTAAACGTGCCTAATTTAATGGTAGAGTGAAGTGCGTGAATGGATGTGTGTGTGTGTGTGTGTGTGTGTGGATAGGTGGGTGGGTGTCTTATGTGTATGTGAGTGGATGGGTGGGTGTCTTTCTTATGTGTGTGTGTGTGTGTGTGTGTGTGTGTGTGTGTGTGTGTGTGTGTGTGGATAGGTGGGTGGGTGTCTTTCTTGTGTGTGTGTGTGTGTGTGTGTGTGTGTGTGTGTGTGTGTGTGTGTGTGTGTGTGTGTGTGTGTGGATAGGTGGGTGGGTGTCTTTCTTATGTGTGTGTGTGTGTGTGTGTGTGTGTGATAACTTCCCCACTGTTATTGCCCCATATACATATCTTCACTATTTATTTATTTATTTATTTAAGTTTTAATTTGATCTGTATTAAAAAAAAAATAATACGAGAGAATTCTATCTATTTTATCTGTCATAGCAAATTCCTTAATCGCGTAAGGGGTGGCCACAAACAAATCGCCTCCACGTCACCCTGTCCCCTGTCATTTGTCTGCCCCTCCTCCAACCTCACACCCCCCTCTCTCATACATCTTACCCCATCCCTCCATCTCATCCTTGGTCTTCCCCTCCTCTTCTCGTCCTCCACCTCACTCATATACACTCTTCTAGTTAGTCTCTCATTCTCCATCCTCTCCACATGGTAAAGTAGGTGTGTTTTTTTAGTGTTTTATTTTGTTTTATCGGTGTGTTTTTCTCTGTACCACATTTCTTCGCCTCACCACACCACACCACTTCATCCACCACCACCACAGTACGCCACACCACAGTCACACATCACCATACAACGGCACCACACAGCCACACCATACCCCACCACCACTGCCACATCACACCATACCATACCACCTCTCACCACTGCCATACCATACACTATAGCACACCATACCCCACCACCACTGCCACACCACACCATACCACATCTCACCACTCTCATACCACACCACACCCTAGAACTACTTCATCACACCACACCATACCATTCTCCACTACCACTCCACCACATCAAACCACCACACTACACACCATATCCCCACTACCACACCACACTACTCCATCTCACTACTACACCACACCGCACCACCTCACCCATCCCCACCCCACCCCACCACACCACACCACACCACCACCACACACGGAGGGGCACTATATTATGTAAGATAAAAAGGACGATCCCCTGAATATTAAATGCCGAGCTTAGAATTGGATCCAGAGTGTGGAATTTGATGTGGAATTAAGTGGAATTTGATGTGGAATTTGATGTGGAATTAAGTGGAATTTGATGTGGAATTTGATGTTGTATTGATGTGGATTTGTTGTGGAATTGACGTGGAATTTGGTGTGGAATTGGTGTGGAATTTGATGTGGAATTGATGTGGAATTTAATGTGAAATTTGATGTGGAATTTGATGTGGAATTTGGTGTGGATTTTGATGTGGAATTTGATGTGGAATTGGTGTGGAATTTGATGTGGAATTGGTGTGGAATTTGATGTGGAATTGATGTAGAATTTGATGTGGAATTGATGTGAAATTTGATGTGGAATTTGATGTGGAATTTCGTGTGGAATTTCGTGTGGAATTGATGTGGAATTGGTGTGGAATTTGATGTGGAATTGGTGTGGAATTTGATGTGGACTTTCATGTGGAATTTGATACGAAATTTAATGTGGATTTAAGTGGAATTTGACGTGGAATTTGATGAGGATTTTGATGTGGAATTGATGTGGAGTTTGATGTGAAATTTGATGTGGACTGATTTGGATTTGTTGTGGAATTTGGTGTGGAATTTGATGTGGAATTTGGTGTGGAGGTTGATGTGGAATTTGATGTTGGGTTTGATGTGGAATTGATGTTGATCTGATGTGGAGTATGGTGTGGAATTTGGTGTGGAATTTGATGTGGAATTGATGTGGAATTTGATGTGGAATTTGATGTGGAATTTGATGTGGAAGTGATGTGGAATTTGATTTTATGCATATATTTCTTTATTCAATTTATTTTATTAGTTTATTTATTTATTTTTTTTTTGTGATTAGGGGGTTATTAATGGAGACAATATCCAACCTGTGATAGAAGATGATGCTAGTCACGAAGAAGTGCTACGTGAAATAAGCTGCAAAAAAAAGCGACGGAAAAAAACTGGGCCAATTTGAGGTGAAAAGACTGTAGGGTTTATTCTTGCCGCCTCCAGACGATTTTATTCAGCTGAAGGGGGTTTATTTATTTATATATTTTTTTATTTATATATTTATTTATTTATTTACGTTTTAATTTATTCATTAATGTATGTATTTATTTATTTATTTATTTATTTTATTTATTTATTTTGTTTATATTATTATTTATTTACCGTATACATTTTATTTATTCTATTTATTCTATTTATTTATTTACTTATATATTTAATAATTTTTCTTTTTATTTTATTTCTATTTATTTATTCTATTTATTTATTTATTTATATATTTAATCATTTCTTTTCTTTATTTTATTTATTTTTATTTTTATTTATTTAATTATTTTTTGTAATTAGGGATGGAGACAATATCCTGCCTGTGATATTTTTTTTTAACCTATTCTCAAATTTGTCATCAGGAAATTTTGCGAACTTGAGTCCAGGATTTTTTTTATTTATTTATTTACTTATTTAATTACTTATTTTTATTATGAAAGGGAATCGTTTGGAGGAAGAATAAAATTAATTGACTTTCTAGAGTTAATAGTTGTTGTTATTATTGTTTATTTGTTTACTTGGGTATTAATTAAAGATGTTGTTGTTGTGGTTGTGGTGGTTATTGTGGTATTGGTGGTGAGGCTTTTGTGGTGGTTGTGGTAGTGGTGGTGAGGCTTTTGTGGTGGTTGTGGTAGTGGTGGTGTGATTTTTGTGGTGGTTGTGGTAGTGGTGGTGTATTTTTGTGGTGGTTGTGGTAGTGGTGGTGAGGCTTTTGTGGTGGTTGTGGTAGTGGTGGTGTGATTTTTGTGGTGGTTGTGGTGGTGTGATTTTTTTGGTGGTTGTGGTAGTGGTGGTGTGATTTTTTTGGTGGTTGTGGTAGTGGTGGTAAGGCTTTTGTGGTGGTGGTAGTGGTGGTGAGGCTTTTGTGGTGGTTGTGGTGATGACCGTAGTGATGATAAAAGTGTGATTTGGAGATATGATGGTGGTGAATTGCTGTTTGTGGTTGTGGTGGTGGTGTTTGTGGTTACGTGATCTTGGTGGTGGTGGTGAGTGTGGTAGTGAGATGTGGTGTGGTGAGAAATGGTGACAAGATGTGATGTGGTAGTGATGATGAAGATGATGGTGCATATGTGATTATGGTGGTGATGACTGTGGTACAGTAGTGAGGTGTGATGAGAAATGGTGACAGGATGTGGTGTGGTGGTAGTGTGGTGGTGGTGTATTGGTGTAGTGATATGGTGTGGTGTTGTGGTAGTGTGGTGGTGTAATGGCGTAGTAGTGTGGTGTGGTGTGGTGGTGGTGGAATGGTTTAGTGATGTGGTGTGGTGGTGTGGTGTGATGGTAGTGTGGTGTGGTGTGGTGTGGTGTTATTGCGGTGTGGGGATAAACTGAGTGTCCAAACTGCCCTTAAAGCAAGTTGAGAGAGAGACACCACACTTGTCACCCAGGATGTAGTAGTAGTGGTAGTAGTAGTAGTAGTGGTGGTAGTAGTAGTAGTAGTAGTGGTGGTGGTAGTAGAAGTAGTGGTGGTGGTAGTAGTAGTTGTAGCAGTAGTGATGGTGGTGGTAGTAGTAGTGGTAGTAATAGTGGTAGTAGTAGTGGTAGTAATAGTGGTGGCAGTAGTAGTAGGAAGTGTTAGAGAGAGAGAGAGAGAGAGAGAGAGAGGGAGAGAGAGAGAGAGCTACCAAATTCCAGTCATATGTAACCAAATTTAACCAAATGTCCTGAAAAGTTTATGGGAAGAAAAGTTGGTGTAAATGTACAAACAAAGGTAATAATTTTGGCTAATATTTTGGGCAGTATTTTGAGTGGGGTGAGTGGGAGGACCTGAGTGGGGTGAGTGGCAGGACCTGAGTGGGGTGAGTGGGTCTTTGTGGGGTGAGTGGGAGGACTTTGTGGGGTGAGTGGGAGGACCTCAGTGGGGTGAGTGGCAGGACATGAGTGGGGTGAGTGGGAGGACATGAGTGGGGTGAGTGGGAGGACATAAGTGGGGTGAGTGGCAGGACATGAGTGGGGTGAGTGGGAGGACCTGAGTGGGGTGAGTGGCAGGACTTGAGTGGGGTGAGTGGCAGGACTTGAGTGGGGTGAGTGGCAGGACTTGAGTGGGGTGAGTGGCAGGACTTGAGTGGGGTGAGTGGCAGGACATGAGTGGGGTGAGCGGGTCTTTGTGGGGTGAGTGGGAGGACTTTGTGGGGTGAGTGGGAGGACGAGTGGGGTGAGTGGGAGGATGAGTGGGGTGAGTGGGAGGACCTGAGTGGGGTGAGTGGGTCTTTGTGGGGTGAGTGGAAGGACTTTGTGGGGTGAGTGGGAGGACCTCAGTGAGGTGAGTGGCAGGACATGAGTGGGGTGAGTGGGAGGACCTGAGTGGGGTGAGTGGGAGGACCTGAGTGGGGTGAGTGGGAGGACTTGAGTGGGGTGAGTGGGAGGACCTGAGTGGGGTGAGTGGGAGGACCTGAGTGGGGTGAGTGGGAGGATCTGAGTGGGGTGAGTGGGAGAACATGAGTGGGGTGAGTGGCAGGACATTAAGAGTGAGGTGAGTGGGAATACATATTGAGTGGGGTGAGTGGGAGGACATAAGTGGGGTGAGTGGGACGACATGTTGAGTGGGGTGAGTGGGAGAACATGAGTGGGGTGAGTGGCAGGACATAAGTGGGGTGAGTGGGAAGACATTGAGTGGGGTGAGTGGCAGGACATGAGTGGGGTGAGTGGCAGGACATGAGTGGGGTGAGTGGGAGGACATGAGTGAGGTGAGTGGCAGGACATGAGTGGGGTGAGTGGCAGGACATGAGTGGGGTGAGTGGGAGGACCTGAGTGGGGTGAGTGGGAGGACTTCAGTGGGGTGAGTGGGAAGACATATTGAGTGGGGTGAGTGGGAGGACATGAGTGGGGTGAGTGGCAGGACATTAAGAGTGGGGTGAGTGGGAAGACATTGAGTGGGGTGAGTGGGAGGACATAAGTGGGGTGAGTGGGAGGACATAAGTGGGGTGAGTGGGAGGACATGAGTGGGGTGAGTGGGAGGACATGAGTGGGGTGAGTGGGAGGACATGAGTGGGGTGAGTGGGAGGACATGAGTGGGGTGAGTGGGAGGACATGAGTGGGGTGAGTGGGAGGACATGAGTGGGGTGAGTGGGAGGACATGAGTGGGGTGAGTGGGTAGACTTGAGTGGGGTGCGTGGGAGGACGAGTGGGGTGAGTGGGAGGACGAGTGGGGTGAGTGGGAGGACATGAGTGGGGTGAGTGGGAGGACATGAGTGGGGTGAGTGGGAGGATCTGAGTGGGGTGAGTGGGAGGAACTGAGTGGGGTGAGTGGGAGGACATAAGTGGGGTGAGTGGGAGGACATAAGTGGGGTGAGTGGGAGGACATGAGTGGGGTGAGTGGGAGGACATGAGTGGGGTGAGTGGGAGGACATTAAGAGTGGGGTGAGTGGGAGGACTTGAGTGGGGTGAGTGGGAGGACTTGAGTGGGGTGAGTGGGAGAACATGAGTGGGGTGAGTGGGAGAACATGAGTGGGGTGAGTGGGAGGACATGAGTGGGGTGAGTGGGAGGACATGAGTGGGGTGAGTGGCAGGACATGAGTGGGGTGAGTGGCAGGACATGAGTGGGGTGAGTGGGAGGACTTGAGTGGGGTGAGTGGGAGGACATGAGTGGGGTGAGTGGCAGGACATGAGTGGAGTGAGTGGGAGGATCTGAGTGGGGTGAGTGGGAGAACATGAGTGGGGTGAGTGGCAGGACATTAAGAGTGGGGTGAGTGGCAGGACATTAAGAGTGGGGTGTGGCAGGACATGAGTGGGGTGAGTGGGAGAACATGAGTGGGGTGAGTGGCAGGACATTAAGAGTGGGGTGAGTGGCAGGACATTAAGAGTGGGGTGAGTGGCAGGACATGAGTGGGGTGAGTGGCAGGACATTAAGAGTGGGGTGAGTGGGAAGACATATTGAGTGGGGTGAGTGGGAGGACATAAGTGGGGTGAGTGGGACGACATGTTGAGTGGGGTGAGTGGCAGGACAAGGGCATGAGTGGGTGTTGGCAATATTGGAGGGGGGGTATTGTGGTAAATTTGTCTGTCTGTCTTGTCTGTTTCTGTGTGTGTGTGTGTGTGTGTGTGTGTGTGTGTGTATGTGTGTCTGTCTGTCTGTCTGTCTTGTCTGTTTCTGTGTGTGTGTGTGTGTGTGTGTGTGTCTGTCTGTCTGTCTCTGTCTCTGTCTCTCTCTCTCTCTCTCTCTCTCTCTCTGGCTGTCTGCTTTTGTTTTTGTATCTATCTATCTATCTATCTGTCTATTTGCATTTTTCTACTTGTCTGTCTGTCTGTCTGTGTGTCTGTCTATTGGTCTGTCTAATAAGGTGGCTTTCTCTCTCTCTCTCTCTCTATCCGCCTGTCTCATTTTCCTGTGAGGGGTGAAGTGTGGTAGCGGTGGTGGTGAAGTGTGGTAGTGGTGGTGGTGAAGTGTGGTAGTGGTGGTGGTGAAGTGTGGTAGTGGTGGTGGTGAAGTGTGGTATTGGTGGTGGTGTGTGGTAGTGGTGGTGGTGTGTGGTAGTGGTGGTGGTGTGGTAGTGGTGGTGGTGTGGTAGTGGTGAGGTGTGATAGTGATGAAGTGTGGTAGTCATCATCATCATCATTTCTTTATTTCGTAATACAGTATACATATACAGATTACATAATATTACATAACCCAGGTATTCCAGAGGCCTGTGTACAGTACAGAACATACTTAACAATAACATATCCTTCCGAAAGATGGAATTTGGTAATCACTGAAAAAGTTATAGACTGTACACAATATACTCACATATATACGTATAAATACATATACATATACAGTACACTCACATGCACATACTGTACATAAAAATAACAAATCACTGCTGCTCTCTTAGGGCAATACAAACTATAATTAATGATATAAAAAGATTACAAATTAAGCTTTAAAACACAGGAAAGAATAAAAATAAGTAAACCATAATGCTAAGACAAAAAATATAAAGATAAAAAAAAATCATTATAAATATCTGCAAATTATAAAAACAGAAAATCTACAGAACTAAATAAACAATTATATAAGCATGTACTAAGAAATATGAAAAAAAAAAGTTAAAATCTAATAAAATAATAATAAAAGGCCACATATGACTGTACATAAAAGTTACCAAAACTAAAAAATCTAAATTATAAGCAATACTAAAAGTGAAACTAAAAAAATTATATAAAACAACTATACACATACAGTATACACACACCCACACACACACACACACACACATATGCATACATATACACACACATTCATATACACATACATGTACACACACACACAAACACACACACACATATAAAATGTGGGATAAAAGTCATGATAGAATTAAGCTAATAGCCATAAAACATACAAGGATTGCGTCTGTCCTCGTGCCTTTGTATCCAGTCAATCCGAGATCTCAGAATATCCAGCTCTTCATGAAAAATATTAACATTATATACATCTCTGAAGTATTTGAAAAGGTATTGCATAAAAAATCCCTCCTTGATAAGTGGGATATTAATGCTAAAGATAGGGTTTAGCAACCTGAACACTCTCTTACAGTACCTGGCTTGGACTAGTGCAGTGTGATGCCTGAGCAGCAGTTGATTACACCGAGCTGCCGTGATGTGACTGCTGGCAGTCATCGGTACTTCACATATACGCTTTAATGCTTTGCTAAAAGCAATCTCAAAAGCTTTAAAATTTTTTGAGTTAAAAGAAGAATCATGGTTCCATAATGGAAGTCCGTAGTCTGGTAAACAATAAGATTTAAAAGAAATAAAAATGTGTCCCTGTCAACGGCTTTAAAATCCCTAAAAATACTATTAAATGAGGCATAAAAATTATTAAGTCTAAAAATAATATCGTCATTGTCTTTAAAATTAAAACAGACATTATGTCCAAGATAATTAAAAACCTTTACTACCTGCAGTGTATCACCGTTCAGCTCAATGCTCTCTGTTGTCTCATCCACTTTGTTACTAAAAATAACACACTTAGATTTTGTCCTGTTAACCGTAAGCAAGTGTTCATCTATACAGGCACAAAGTTTACTATATAAAGTGTCCATTTCTGCAGGTGTCTCTGCCAGTAGTACTAAGTCATCTGCATAAGCTAATATATTGCATCTGAGTTCTCCATAGCAGCATCCAACATCAGTGTCTGTTATCTCATTAATAATGCTGTCTATATAAAAATTAAATAAGAAAGGTGACAAAATTCCTCCTTGTCTCACACCTTTCTCTATAAAACAGTAATTACTAAAAGAATCTCGCCATTTAATATTAGCTTGCTGGTTTCTTAGGTAATGCAGAATCATTAGTACCACGTCAACTGGCAGAGAACACCGTAGCAACTTCTTTCCTAAAAATAAAGTGGTCTACCCTATCAAAAGCTTTACTTAAATCAATGAATGTGGCTAGGCCTGATCTCTTGTACCTAGAGTATCGCTTCATAATTTCTTTTAAAATAAAACAAGCATCAGTGGTTGATGAGCCAGATTTAAAACCAAACTGTCTATAATTTAAAACGAGCTTCTCGGATACGATATCTAAAATAAATAATTCAAAAAATCTTTAAAAGGCATGATGACTGCATTACTGGTCGATAGTTAGATGAATCTGTTACATTCTTTTTAGTATCTTTTAATACAGGGGTGATGGTACCCTTCAGTAAATTCCCAGGGAGGTAACAATGAGCAAAGCACGTATTATAAAAACGGGCAAGATAACATAAAAAATACTCTGAGGCGTTCCTTAAAAATAGTGAATTAACCTGGTCATGACCTTGTCCAGCGTTAAGGCGGTGTATTAGCTTTCTTAGAGTTATGCTGGAGATTGTCAAATACATCTTTCTCTCGTGAGGCCAGGCTCTTCTTATCTCGTTACAAATATCCACCTCCGCATCCGCAACACTATGAGGCTGATTACGTAAGAATTTCTCATAAAAAACTTGATTTATTTCCAAGTCACCATTGTGACCATCGATAACATTTGAGAGTTTGTTAATACATTTCTTTTTCTTAACTTCACTCCAAAAGTGAATTTTATTTTTGTTATAGAATCTGTCCACAATAGACCGGCAGATTTCACTGTGTTCATTCTTTTTACATTCATTGAGGACTCGCTTAAACTCTTTTCTGGAACTTAGCATCTCTTCATGTAGAGTTGTACCTCTTAATCTGCCATGCCTTACCCAGTCAAGATATTTTATTCTGGCAACACTGTGTTTGTCCTTGACACAACGATTCCACCCTGGGATTACATTAAATTTGTTTTTCTTAATACATCGTCTCATATATTTTTGGCTAGAGATCTGGATGCTATTCGTGATGATTTCATACAGTTCATCAATCAATTTAAGATGCCCTGGGTCACGGCAACCTGTTCTACAGCAGTCATGTATGGGTAGAGAGTAATAATCATGTAGATAGGCATCAACTGACTGACTAATGTCACAAATTTCGTGATCTTTAAGTGTATCCCATTTAATAGATAACTGTGTTTTATTACTGGAGTATATGTGAGAATGAATTGCCGACAAACCTCCGGTCAAACTAACTGTGGCTTCCAGTGGTAAATGATCAGAGCCAATAATGCTTTGCCGTATGCCCATATTCTCTATCTTTATACAGTTATGCTCATTGCCCAAAACATGATCTAGCCATTTAGACACAGAGTTGCCGTAGCCTATGAACGTGTAAGAATTACTGTCAAGGTTGTCCACATCAAAGCATCGTAAGGAATTTCTGTTCATAAAATCAGAAAGATTTCTCCAAGCTCTTCCATAAAAAGGGTCAGCATTAAAATCACCAATTAAAAACACACAGTCATAATTCAAAGCATCAAGGAAATGATCCAGCCTGGAGAGTGATTCAAGATAGTTATTTAAAGTTGTAACTTCCCATACATCACTCTTCAAGTAAACATTAATAAAAACAATAGTAAAACCAAAAATATTAACACTAAAAACCATAAAATTCTTCTCTAATATTATTTCATTAATTTTTAAATGTACATCTTTTTTCCATAGGATGGCCATACCTCCTTCTGGCCTGCCCCCCGTGCTGGTTAAGGCCTTATCGGAGAATGTGGCACCCACACCAACACAGTCATAGTCTTCATCAACAAAATCTAAAATACCAAGTTTATCGTTAGTTATAAAAGTTTCTTGTAAAAATATAAAATCATAACCTGATGATGTTAACTTTCTAACTGGATCAATATTTTTCCTCAGAGAACAGCAGTTATACGTACAAAATTTTATAAAACCAGAAGCCATAATAAAATGGAAAAAGAAAGTCTAAAAAGGGAATAAAATAAAAAATTTTCTTAATTGTATTTACCGATAATAAAAAGAAAGATATTTATAAAAAAAAAAAAAAAAAAAAAAAACAGCTAAGAACTATATTTACTGTACCTGTCTCTTGGATCTGTCAAAAAACTTATCTACAATAATGTCCTCAGGCCAAAGTTCTGGGTTAAACAGTCTCTCCCTCTCAGAAAGTTTTAGTGTCACCTTAAAAGCTTGATGCTCACCAGTTCTAATCACTAATTTAGACACCGATACAACTTGCACCCCAAAAACATCAAAAATAAAATTCTTCAAATCATCACAGGACACGTTATTATCTACTCTTCCTATAAAAATATCAATTAATCTTGTGGCTGCTTTAACTGCAGAGCTACCAGTCCTAAACACGCCTGTCACTCTCGTAGTTACCTTATGACTGTCCTTTCTTACTCTCCTCCGATTGACAAGTGTCCACCCTTCATTCTCCGAGGTAGTGTCAGGAGGGGCCCTGGAGTTCCTACTGGCAGGGACGAGGCAACCATCCTTAGGTATAGCACCTGTATCCTTAGCGGTCAACCCATGCGGTGGTGGGCTGCGTCCCACTCTAACCTTGCCCCCACCCACTGGCTCATTCCCACCCGCTGCAGCCGCACCCTCAACTCGCCCCTCCTCACTGAATGCAGTAGCAGCCGCAGACACAGCAACACCGTCATCGCCACCACCAGCCATCTCACCACCACGACCACGTCCTGAAGATACCTGTTGGCCGAACATTCTCTCACGTCGTTCATCTCCATTCCTCATCATTCTTGACTCAGCATCCCTGCACCCTTCTCTCCGTCCGTGTGCTTCATTCGCACGACCACTCTCACTGACACCTGGAGTTGACGCCACTTTTGATGCATAACTTCTTTTTGGCATACTGGTATTTCCTCTCGTGGCATCTAGCTGCGAAGTTGGTGCAACTGGTTGAACAGTTGGGCAACGAAGGGAAGTCAGGTCTTCAACAGTATTAACCTCACCTGTTGTGACGTCTCGAACTGCTTCATCCAAACCCAAAACAGCACTCATAAATTTTGTTTTTAAGTCAATAACATCAGCTTTCAGTTGGCGTAGAGTATCAGCAGTATTTATCACCTCTGTTTTCATATCAAGTATCTTTGGAAGCATTTCTTTAATACTGGTTGTATCTTCAGTAAGACTAACTAGAAGAGGACCAAGCTTTTCCAGTCCGATAGGCGGCATCCTTTTGTGCGAGTCCGTCACAAAGTTTACAGGCTTCTTAGCTTGCTTCACTCGCTCATACAGCTCAATGAGATCTTTCACTTCTTTTCGCTTTTTGTCAGGGTCTCGTCTCCAGCTCACATCTTCACCCAAAATTCCACATAATAATTCCTTCCCCTTCTTAACTTCTTCATAACAATAGAAGGAGTTAATAATGTCAAAAAGGGGTCTCATAAGGATAGTCATTCCTTCCTGAACTAAGGAAACACAATAGACTGTTCACAACATAGTCATTTACCGCCATAATTTGTGCTTACTGGCAACTCTTGGACAGAGTTAATCATCACAATTATATGGACTGTTATCACATCAGCGACAATAATGTCCCCATCCATCAAGATACAGTAAGCTATACACATCAACACAACACTCGGTCTTTTTAATATCATGCAGTCAATAATAAATCACTGATCAACTGGAGAAAAGCAAATTTCTGGTGAAATTGCCCACCATTTTCTGTCACAGGGTCCCTGGCTTAGACCCGATCAAGAACACAGTCATAAAATGCATAATCACAGAGTTATCACTTACGTCTCTTTATCAGCATGTTCCCGAACACTTCACAGTTAAGGAGTGATAGTCCATAAAATCGCAGATCACTTATATCTGGCAAAAAATTGAAGGAAAACAGGAGCTCTTTCTAAGCTGTGGCAAGGAGGTGGCCCCCTGGCGGTGGTAGTGGTGGTGAGGTGTGATAGTGAAGTGTGGTAGTGGTGGTGCGGTGTGGTAGTGGTGGTGAGGTGTGGTGGTGGTGAGGTGTGTTGTTGGTGAAGTGTGGTAGTGGTGGTGAGGTGTGATAGTGAAGTGTGGTAGTGGTGGTGAGGTGTGGTGGTGGTGGTGGTGGTGGTGTGTGTTGTTGGTGAAGTGTGGTAGTGGTGGTGAGGTGTGATAGTGAGGTGTGGTAGTGGTGGTGAGGTGTGGTGGTGGTGGTGGTGGTGGTGTGTGTTGTTGGTGAAGTGTGGTAGTGGTGGTGAGGTGTGATAGTGATGAAGTGTGGTAGTGGTGGTGAGGTGTGATAGTGATGAAGTGTGGTAGTGGTGGTGAAGTGTGATAGTGATGAAGTGTGGTAGTGGTGGTGAGGTGTGGTGGTGGTGGTGGTGTGTGTTGTTGGTGAAGTGTGGTAGTGGTGGTGAAGTGCTGTACTTTGGAGATGGCGATAGTGAAGTGTGGTGCTGTGGTAGTGATGTTTGCTCGCAAGAAGTGAGTTGTGAAGTGTGGTAGTAAGATGTGGTGCTGAAGTGTTGTGGTAAATGAAGGTTATATTGTGTTGGTTGTAATGCTGTGGTGTGAAGTGTGGTGTTAATGTAGTGAAGAGTGGTGTTGTGGTAGTGAAGTAGTGTGGTGTGGTGGTGGTGGAACGTGGTGCTGTGGTAATTTTAAGTGTGGTGTTGTGGTAGTGATGCAGTGTGGTGTGGTGGTGGTAATTGTGGTGCTGTGGTGGTGGTAAGTGTGGTGTTGTGGTGGTGATGTAGTGTGGTAGTGTGGTGTGGTGGTGCTGTGGTTAATGAGGTACCGGTACATGTAAACAAGGTGTCCCTCTGAATACCTGAAATTACCTGCCACTCTCTCTCTCTCTCTCTCTCTCTCTCTCTAAAACATCCCTAAGTAAGAGAGTTAAGGAAAAGCACTGGAACTAATCACTGTTAATTTAATCTGTGTGTGTGTATGTGTGTGTGTGTGTGTGTGTGTGTGTGTGTGTGTGTGCAACAGCATCAGAGAGAGAGAGAGAGAGAGAGAGAGAGAGAGAGAGAATCCTGGAGACACCATAGAAAGAGAGAGAGAGAGAGAGAGAGAGAGAATCCTGGAGACACCATGGAGAGAGAGAGAGAGAGAGAGAGAGAGAGAGAGAGAGAGAGAAAATCCTGGAGACACCATGGAGAGAGAGAGAGAGAGAGAGAGAGAGAATCCTGGAGACACCATGGAGGGAGAGGTCAAGCGGAGAGGAAGGAGAGAATGAGGAGGAAAGGAAGGAAGGCGGAGGGAACCGGAGGGTAAGAAGGATTAAGGAAGGAAGGAAGGTACAAGGAAGGACGGAAGGAAGGAAGGTACAAGGAAGGACGGAAGGAAGGAGGGAAAGAAAGGAAGGATGGTAGGAAGAAGGAAGGATGGCAGGAAGAAGGAAGGACGGAAGGAAGAATGAAGGACGGAAGGAAGAAGGAAGGACGGAAGGAAAGGACGAAACAGCGGAGGACAAAGGAGGAAATGGAAGGAAGAGAGAGGACGAAGTAATATAGGGAAGGGAAGGGAAAGACTGAAGGGGAAGAGGAAGGGACGGAAGGAGGGGAGGAGGAAACGAAGGAGGGAAGGAGAAAAGAAATGAAGGCAGAGAAGAGGGGAGTGGAGGGGAAGGAAGGATGGGAAAGGGGAAGTAAAAGAAGGAAAGAAAAGGAGTGAGAAGGAAGGAAGGAAAGAAGGGAAGGAGGGAAGGACGAAAAATGTTGAATGAAAGAGGAAGAAAGGAGAGATGAGAAGGAAACTAAGAAGGAAGGAGAGTCAAAGTTGGGTATCGCATAAAAGATGATGATGATGATGATGATGATGATGACGATGATGATGATGATGATGATGATGAGGAGGAGGAGGAGGAGGAGAAGGAGGAGGAGGATTATCATTATTATTATTATCATTATTTTTATTATTATTACTACTACTACTACTACTACTATTATTATTATTATTATTATCATCATCATTTTATCTGCCTTCCCTTTAACAACAATCATATAAAACAATAACAAAGTCTATTTTTTCCCTTTCCTTTCAATAATTGTCTTCCAGAAAAAAAAAAGGTGAATGCTCATTTTTTTTTTTTTTAACAATAATTTTTGGTGCTGGAACCGCCCCCGCACCGCTGTAGCTGTGAATTCCAAAAACGGCTTCATAAACATGGGGGGGGGGTGCCTCTCCTTTCTCCCTCTCTCCCTCCCCCCTCCCCTACTACCAGCCTCCTCTTTCCCCCCCTCATCCCCTCCCCATCTCAACTACCCACTTTTTCCTTTGCCTACCTCCCCCCCCCGACTCCCTCATCTCTCCTCTCCCCTTTCCTTCCCCCTCTTCTCCTTCCTCTCCCCCTCCCCTTTCCTCTCCCCTTCTTCTCCCTCTCCCCTTCTCTCTTCCCCCTTCCTCCCCTTCACTCTCCCTCTTCCTCCCCTCCTTCCCTCTTCCCTTTCCTCCCCTTCCCCTTCGTCCCTTCTCTCTCTCCATTCCTCCCCTTCCTCCCTTTCCCTCTCCTTTCTCCCCTTCCCTCTCCCTATTCCTCCCCCTCTCCCCTTCTCCCTTCTCAAATTCTTCCAATGCTATTATAAGCGGCGAGTTGAATTCAAATATAAAGAAACAAGCAAACAAAGAAATACACCATCAAAGAATAATCATATACGCTAGTTTCATTCACTCACAAATACTTTTTCATTCCCGAGTTCCATTCATTATAAAAGTCAAAAAATAAATAAATATAAATAAACGTAAATTAAAGACGACTGAGATGTAGCGAGGCATTTAAACCAGCTTACCTGACGCCATGACACTTGCTTCCGTCCCTCTCCGTCCACCCCGATCACGTAATTTCCTCGTTACGGCTAAACCGTTTCGCCATATTCACTGTCACTGCCATCACCGTAAGTTTACACGTAGGGGAGTAGTTTAAGCGTCACTAAATCCTCCGTCACACATTAGTTCTTGGTGTCAAAAGGCAAATAATCACCTTGGGGGCACGCAACCTACCCCTCCCACGACCTACTGCGCACTGACGCTGCCCATTGCCCATAGGTATTACACCATTATTATGATGCTCGTGAGATGGCAACACAATTTCAAACGCAACAATTTATTTTATTTATCCTATTACACACTGACACTTCTATTACATCTGATTATTTATTATGTAAAGAAGACAAAATGAAAATAATGATGGTTACGTCAAATTCCTGTAATCGTCACCAAAACGCCATAAAAAATCAGAAAATATAAAATTCAAGACCGTTACGACATCGAGTGCAGCGGAGTCTCCCAATATTTTCAAACAAATTTAAATGTTCCCACCTACAACCTCGACTGCTTAAAGGTCTATTGGTGGCTGAATGAATGAAGATATTTAAACGAGAGAGAGAGAGAGAGAGAGAGAGAGAGAGGGAGAGAGAGAGAGGGGCGCAGAAACTGGGAACAGGGTACTTAAATCAATATAACGAATTTCCCGTTCAAAATACACCCCAGGCTTTCCGTTACTGCTCTACGAAAAACTGAATATTAAAACCAGTACGATATTCTAGTTTGAATTTACGGATTAGGAATGTATTATAGAAGTAAATGAATAAAGGAAGATGGGGTGAGGAGTTCCAGCTCTCTCTCTCTCTCTCTCTCTAAAACACATCCCTAAGTACGAGAGTTAAGGAAAAGCACTGGAACTAATCACTGTTAATTTAATCTGTGTGTGTGTGTGTGTGTGTGTGTGTGTGTGTGTGTGTGTGTTGGGAATCATTGTACGTTTGTGTGTGTGAGGGAAGGTGTTGTGTGTGTGTGTGTGTGTGTGTGTGTGTGTGTGTGTGTGTGTTGGGAATCATTGTACGTTTGTGTGTGTGAGGGAAGGTGTTGGATGTGTGTGTGTGTGTGTGTGTGTGTGTGTGTGTGTGTGTGTGTGTTGGGTATCATTGTACGTTTGTGTGTGTGAGGGAAGGTGTTGGATGTATGTGTGTGTGTTTGGAATCAGCATATGTTTGTGTGTGTGTATGAGGGATGGAGTTGGATATTTGTGTGTGTGTGTGTGTGTGTGTGTGTGTGTGTGCTTGGCGGGGGAGAGAGACTAAAAAGTTTGCCTTAACTTGATAAAAGCAATTTGGCGGCACTCCACAACAGGGCTTCCTCTCTCTCTCTCTCTCTCTCTCTCTCTCTCTCTCTCTCTCTCTCATTACACGTAGCTCAGTGGCAGAATAAGACAATACTACGGCTCTACCAACCTTTCCTTAGCACTGCTTCGTGACTAGCACCATACTCCAGTGTTAACAGTGCAACTCAGCATTGAAGATGGAGAGATGGCAGTTTTAGGCCAAGTTAAGGTGAAAGGAGTATAATCACCTTTAAAAAAAACGCTAAATTATGAGAACTGGTGCAAGGATGTGGAAAATAATGAAGGATAGACACCGATAGCGCTGCTTGAGCCGTACCCGGAACACACAAAGCATTTCCAGGTACTGTCAAGGTGTGTGCAATTTTTGGACCACCCTGTACTTTTAGTTAATTACCTTTACGCTTACCTGTGCAGACCTCACCTGGCCTGACCACCTCCAAGCGCCGTACCTGTGTGTGTGTGTGTGTGTGTGTGTGCGCGCGTGCTTCAATCACACCTTAGTTCTGCCATCATTCCCCAATCTCTCTCTCTCTCTCTCTCTCTCTCTCTCTCTCTCTCTCTCTCTCTCTCTCTCTCACCTGTCTGGCTTCCAGGTGACAATGTCCTTGATAATGCACACACACACACACACACACACACACACACACACACACACACACACACACACACACACACGCACACACATTTCCCTTATCTGGCCGTTATTTTTTTTTTCATTGTATTTCGCTTGGCTTATCAGATATGGACCCTGTTATGACTGTACATCCTCTCCATAGCACTTCTTCGTGACTAGCATCGTATTCTAGTGCTAATCTACTGTTACAACTCAGCATTCAAGAGAGAGAGAGAGAGAGAGAGAGAGAGAGAGATTTCTTGATGTTCGTTCTTTTGCAACTTATTTTCCGTAACTCTATACTCCTTTTACTATAACTTGGCCTAAAATTGCTACTATCTTTAGCATATTACGCTGTGTTATTTGAAACGTTATAATATTACCATACTCTGCAAAAAAAACTGTTGAAAATGATATTGGGGAGCCATATTCAAAAGTAAACCGCTAAGGAAGAGATGTTAGGGAGCTTCAAGAGAGAGAGAGAGAGAGAGAGAGCTAGAACTCCTCACCCCATCTTCCTTTATTCATTTACTTCTATAATACATTCCTAATCCGTAAATTCAAACTAGAATATCGTACTGGTTTTAATATATAGTTTTTCGTAGAGCAGTAACGGAAAGCCTGGGGTGTATTTTGAACTTGAAATTCGTTATATTGATGTAAGTACCCTGTTCCCAGTTTCTGCGCCTCTCTCTCTCTCTCTCTCTCTCTCTCTCTCTCGTTTAAATATCTTCATTCATTCAGCCACTAATAGACCTTTAAGCAGTCGAGGTTGTAGGTGGGAACATTTAAATATGTTTGAAAATATTGGGAGACTCCGCTGCACTCGATGTCGTAACGGTCTTGAATTTTATATTTTCTGATTTTTTATGGCGTTTTGGTGACGATTACAGGAATTTGACGTAACCATCATTATTTTCATTTTGTCTTCTTTACATAATAAATAATCAGATGTAATAGAAGTGTCAGTGTGTAATAGAATAAATAAAATAAATTGTTGCGTTTGAAATTGTGTTGCCATCTCACGAGCAACATAATAATTGTGTAATACCTATGGGCAGTGGGCATCGTCAGTGCACAGTAGGTCACGAGGGGAGTAGGTTGCGTGCCCCTAAGGTGATTATTTGCCTTTTGACACCAAGAACTGATGTGTGACGGAGGATTTAGTGACGCTTAAACTACTCCCCTACGTGTAAACTTACGGTGATGGCAGTGACAGTGAATATGGCGAAACGGTTTAGCCGTAACGAGGAAATTACGTGATCGGGGTGGACGGAGAGGAACGGAAGCAAGTGTCATGGCGTCAGGTAAGCTGTTTAAATGTCTCGCTGCATCTCAGTCGTCTTTAATTTACGTTTATTTACATTTATTTTTAACTTTTATAATGAATGGAACTCGGGAATGAAAAAGTATTTGTGAGTGAATGAAACTAGCGTATATGAATATTCTTTGA
>NC_137006.1:42319240-42351740 GCF_032717465.1 Coenobita brevimanus | reverse complement strand
TATTTTCTTTTTGCGTTTTATATCATGTTCTTTTTTTGTTATTTTTTTCTTCCTGCTTTCTCTATTTTGACTCCCTTTTTGTCTTTAATTTTTGCTTTCTTCTTTGCTCCTGGTATCTCTCTCTCTCTCTCGTTTCGTATTATCTTTTTTCTTTCTTTTCTTTACCTCTCATCCTTTCTTTTTTTTCTCTCTTTCTCATATTGCAGACATATTACCTCCGTACAATTTGATGTGATTTAAGATAGACGTTTCTCACTGACAGGGGTTAGATAGCCAACAGCCATGATGAATCGCTACGCAGTGAAAGCCCTTCCTGACTTTTTTCTTTGTTTTTTTTCCCCCATTTTCTTTTTGGCCTCAGTTTCTGTGTCTTTCTTTTTTAATTCTTTCTTTTTGTTTTATTTTCTCTTTTTCTGTGTTTTCTTTCCCCCTTTTTCTGTCCCTTTTTCTTTCTCTTTATTCTTTCTTTCTCTCTCTTCTTTTGCTTTCTTTCCCCCTTTTTCTGTCCCTTTTTCTTTCTCTTTATTCTTTCTTTCTCTCTTCTTTTGCTTTCTTTCCCCCTTTTTTCTGTCCCTTTTTCTTTCTCTTTATTCTTTCTTTTTCTCTTCTTTTGCTTTCTCCTTTTTCTGTCCCTTTTTCTTTCTCTTTATTCTTTCTTTCTCTTCTTTTGCCTTCTTTCCCCCTTTTTCCTGTCCCTTTTTCTTTCTCTTTATTCTTTCTTTCTCTTTTCTTTGGCTTTCTTTCCCCCTTTTCCTGTCCCTTTATCTTTCTCTTTATTCTTTCTTTCTTCTTTTGCCTTCTTTCCCCCTTTTCTGTCCCTTTTTCTTTCTCTTTATTCTTTCTTTCTCTTTTCTTTTGCTTTCTTTCCCCCCTTTTTTCTGTCCCTTTTTCTTTCTCTTTATTCTTTCTTTCTCTTCTTTTGCTTTCTTTCCCCTTTTTCCTGTCCCTTTTTCTTTCGCTGTCTTTATTCTTTCTCTTCTTTTGCTTTCTTTTCCCCCTTTTTCTGTCCCTTTTTCTTTCTCTTTATTCTTTCTTTTTCTCTCTTCTTTTGCTTTCTTTCCCCCTTTTTCTGTCCCTTTTTCTTTCTCTTTATTCTTTCTTTTTCTCTCTTCTTTTGCTTTCTTTCCCCCTTTTTCTGTCCCTTTTTCTTTCTCTTTATTCTTTCTTTCTCTTCTTTTGCCTTCTTTCCCCCTTTTTTCTGTCCCTTTTCTTTCTCTTTATTCTTTCTTTCTCTCTTCTTTTGCTTTCTTTCCCCCCTTTTTTGTCTCTTTTTCTTTCTCTTTTTCTCTCTCTTCTTTTGCTTTCTTTCCCCCTTTTTCTGTCCCTTTTTCTTTCTCTTTATTCTTTCTTTCTCTCTTCTTTTGCTTTCTTTCCCCCTTTTTTCTCTCTTTTTCTTTCTCTTTATTCTTTCTTTCTCTCTTCTTTTGCTTTCTTTCCCCCTTTTCTGTCCCTTTTTCTTTCTCTTTATTCTTTCTTTCTCTTCTTTTGCTCTCCCCTTTTTTCTCTCTTTTTCTTTCACTGTCTTTATTCTTTCTTTCTTTTCTTTTGCTTTCTTTCCCCCCTTTTCCTGTCCCTTTTTCTTTCACTGTCTTTATTCTTTCTTTCTCCCAATTTTAATCCAGCTATCTCTAATTTCATACAGTTTTTTCTTACATTTTCTTTCTGGTTTCTTACTTTTTTTCTGTCTTACTTTTTTAATTATTTTTTATTTTCTGGCTGTGTTTTCTTTCCCCTTTTTCTGTCCCTTTTCTTTCTCTGTCTTTCTTTTTTTTATTTTGTCTTCATTTCTCTTTTTCTGTCCGTTTTCTTTCGCTGTCTTTTTTCTTTTTGTTTTTCTTTTATTTTGTCTCTATTTTCTTTCCCCTATTTCTGTCCGTTTTCTTTCGCTGTCTTTTTTTTTTTTTTTTTTTTTTTGTCTTCATTTCTCTTTTTCTGTCCGTTTTCTTTCTGTCTTTTTTCTTTTTCTTTTTCTTTTTATTTTGTCTTTATTTTCTTTTCCTCTTTTTCTGTCCCCTTTTCTTTCTCTGTCTTTTTTCTTTTTATTTTTTTATTTTGTTTTCATTTCTCTTTTTCTGTCCGTTTTCTTTCGCTGTCTTTTTTCTTTTTATTTTTTTTATTTTGTCTTTGTTTTCATTTCTCTTTTTCTGTCCGTTTTCTTTCGCTGTCTTTTTTCTTTTTTTTATTTTGTCTTTGTTTTCTTTCCCCTATTTCTGTCCCTTTTTCTTTCATTGTCTTTATTCTTTCTCCTAATTTTAATCCAACTATCTCAAATTTACTGCAGTGTCATATACACATTCCTAACTGCCAGGGGTTTGACACAGCCTTCATTAATTCCTATAAAAAAAAAAAAAAAAAAAAACCTTAACTTAAATAAAATCTAGGCCAAAAAAAATTGATAATGGGTCATCGGAATGAAGGGATTAAAATTATGGATTATACTGGAGTCGTGGGATTTATTTATATTTTATTTTTATTTGGTTTTTATTCATTTATTAATTATTTTTATTTATTGTTGTGTGTATTTGTTGTTGTGATATTGTTTTTGCCCGCCTGTGTGTGTGTGTGTGTGTGTGTGTGTTTGTGTGTGTGTGTGTGTGTGTGTGTGAGAGAGAGAGAGAGAGAGAGAATGTGAGGCTGTGTTTTCATCCGTGTGTGTGTGTGTGTGTGTGTGTGTGTGTGAGAGAGAGAGAGAGAGAGAATGTGAGGCTGTACGTTTTCATCCTTGTGTGTGTGTGTGTGTGTGTGTGTGTGTGTGTGTGTGTGTGTGTGTGTGAGAGAGAGAGAGAGAGAGAGAGAGAGAGAGAGAGAGGAGGGCTGGTGGAGAAAGTTTAGAAAGCCATTAAACAGGAAAACGAGGGAGGGAGGAGGAGTAAAAACGGAAGAGAGGGAAACTGGAGGAAGGAGAGAGAGAGAGAGAGAGAGAGAGAGAGAGAGAGAGAGAGAGAGAGAGGCCTTCGTATCTGTCTTCCTTTCCTTTGTTTATTTCCACATTTTTCTGTCATTTCTTTCATCCTTCATTCTCATTTATATTTTATTCATGCATACATACTGCTTTCATTTTCATTCCTTCATTATGCCTTCATTTTATTCATCCTTCTTTGCTACATTCCTTCATTCCATTATTTCACTCCTTCCTTCATTCACTCCCTCCTACCTTTACTTCTTGCTTCCTACCTTTCATTTATAACTTCCCTCTTTCTTTCCTTCTTTCTGTCATTCCCGTTCCCTTTTCTCTCCTTTTTCTGTTCCTTCACAATATTCCTCTTCCATTCTTTTTCCCTTTTTCATACGGTCTTCTTCCTTCCCTTCCTAATTCACGCCTCTTCCTTGTTTAGACACTTCTTCCTTCCTTCCTTCACCATACTCGCTTCTTACTCTTTTCTGTTTAACCTACCTACTTCCTCTTTTCCGTCTTCCTTCCTTCATCTTTTTCTTTTTCATACTCTTGTCATTGTATTTTCATCGTTCATGCTGCAATCATCTTTTCCTTCTCTGCTTCCTTTTTTCTTCCTTCCTCCATGTCTTTCTTGCTTTCTTCCTCCCTCCTTTCCTTCCTTCCTTCTTTTTCTCCTCCCCTTTTCTTCCTCCTTGGTGTCTCCCTTTCTTCCTGTCTTCCTTCCTTTTACTGCTTTATTTCCTTCCTCTTTCGTACCTACCTCCCTTCGTTCCATCCATCCTTCTTTCCTTCCCTCACTTCCCTTCCGTTCCCTTCCTTCTTTCCTTCCTTCCATCATCCCGTCATTTCTTCCTTCCTCCTTTCCTTCCTTCCCTCTTCTCTTCTTTCATTCGTTCCTTCTCTTCTTTCCTCCCTCCTCCCTCCCTCCCTCCTTCCTTCCCTTCCTCCCCTCCTTCCTTCCTTCCCTCCCTCCCTCCAGGACAGAAGCTAGTGATATCCTACCTTGATATTGACACTTCACTTCTCTCCACCCACGCACACCTGCCCTCCCTCCCTCCCTCCTCCTCCTCCTCCTCCTCCTCCTCCTCCTGCCACCCACGCACATTCTCCTCCCCTCATCTTCCCTTCCATTTTCTTTTTTATATCCTCTTTCTCTCTCTCTCTCTCTCTCTCTCTCTCTCTCTCTCTCTTATATAAATACTTTTCTCTTTCCCATTCGCCCACGCACACCCCCTGCCACCTACACACACACACACACACACACACACACACACACACACACACACACACACACACACACACACACGCATGGACGGACGCACGCACGCACGCACACGCGCGCGCACACACACACACACACACACACACACACACACACACACACACACACACACACACACACGTCTCCCCTGATCCATGTACGGTGTGTGTGTATTGGAAGTGACAGGTTGTGTGTCATCCGCGTACACAGACACAGACACACACACACACACACACACACACACACACACACACACACACACAAATATTTATCGCTGAATGCCGACACCAATGCATTTCATACCGGTATTTTTAAGAAAAATATGCACGTCCTCTCTCTCTCTCTCTCTCTCTCTCTCTCTCTCTCTCTCTCTCTCTCTCCCCCAATATATATCAGGCTTTATGCACAGACTTGCTTTTGTTGTCCTAAGGCTTGTTAGTGAGAGAGAGAGAGAGAGAGAGAGAGAGAGCGAGAGAGAATGTGTGTGTGTGTGTGTGTGTGTGTTTTATATGCTCATGTATTGGTTTGGTGTCGACGTTCGTGTATACATATCTGTGTGTGTGTGTGTGTGTGTGTGTGTGTGTGTGTGTTATATCGATCTCGGTGTCTTTTCCTAACCTTGTGTGTGTCTTTGTTTACACCTTGAAATTAACCTTACAAAATCAGCATTTCAAAATACCCAAACAATAATACTAATCTTAAATAGTGCAATATAGATAGATAGACAGATAGATTGGGAGAGAGAGAGAGAGAGAGAGAGAGAGAGAGAGAGAGAGAGAGAGAGAGAGAGATACGTTGAATAATAATAAATACGATAAATAATAGTTACCTTAAATTAATCAAGGCAAACCACACCTGTCTCAGTCACCTGGGAGCCTCGTACCTGGGGGGGAGAGAGAGAGAGATGTATATTAGATAAGAAAACCGTCTGAAAAGGCATGGGAAACCGTCTGAAAATAATAAGAAAATCGTTTGAAGATAGAAAAATTGTCAGAAATAGAGTAATCTTTTGAAAATAAATGATAAATCGTCTGAGAATTATAAGAAAATCGTCTGAAAATTGTAAGAAAATCGTCTGAAATAGAAAATCGTCTGAAAATTGTAAGAAAATCGTCTGAAATAGAAAATCGTCTGAAAATAGAAAGAAGAATTGGTTTTAATAGTAAGAAAAATATATTGGACATCTTTAAGTGGAGTGGATTAATTCTTGTAGGAAATTATTTTTAACCTTTTTTACTAGGAAATTTAATAATGTTGTCCTTGCTTCGTGTACTCAGTTTTCCTGTTTGTAGATTCTGGATGATGATGATGATGATGATGAGAGAGAGGGAGAGAGAGAGAGGGCTAAAGGTAAAGGCTGGAGAGGGAGGGTGAAAGGATGGTGATGATGATGATGATAATGTGAGAGAAAAAGAAATAGAATGGGGAAGGTAGAGAGAGAGAGAGAGAGGAATAAAGGTAAAGGCAGGAGAGGGAAGGATGAAGGGATGATGATGATGATGGTATGTGAGAGAAAAAGCTATAGAGTGGGAAAGGTAAAGACGAAGGATACGGAAGGGAGAAAGGATGTTGATGATGATGATAATAATAATAATAATAATAATAATAATAATAATGCAAAAAAAAAGTGATTAAAACAACAATAATAATCACATATCAGTCCCAACACAAATATAAAAAATAACACAGAGGAAGAGAAAGAGGACAGTAACTCGTAACAATATCACAATAACTCTTATCGTTGACACAGATAAAAGATAACACCCAGGTAATCTCTCTCTCTCTCTCTCTCTCTCTCTCTCTCTCTCTCTCTCCTATCCTACCTGTGAGCAATCAGATCCAGGTGTACTTTGAGGTGATAAGGTGTTAAGAAAGGGATATACGTAAGTGGGAGTGGGGTGCTTTGATCTCCCTTTGATGTATGCGGTGTTAGAAGAGAGTGCGTAGTACCAGAGAGAGAGAGAGAGAGAGAGAGAGAGAGAGAGAGAGAGAGAGAGAGAGAGAGCGAGAGGGAGGGAGAGAGAGAGAGAGAGAGAGAGAGAGTTTTATTTTTTGTTTTTTCTTTTTTATCTTTATTGTGAAATGAAAAACTCGGTGTACACAAAGCAGCAAGCATCCAGTCACACACACACACACACACACACACACACTTCCCAGGCTTCCCCCTTGGTGCGTCCACAATAACAACGCAATCACGCACACATATTCCCTACCCCTTCCCCCAACTCCCTCCCTCTTCCCCCTCCCCTCCCACACCTGCCCCCTCCCCCTAATGATAAAGAGGTCAACTGCTATCTGAAACAACGCAGGTTCATTCCCAAGTCGGGGTAGGGAACAGTCAAATGAGTTGAATTTAGCTATACCAGAAATTAAACTTACACCAGACCCACTGACATGGTATAGGAACACCCCAACTAATACCGTGATACCAGTCCTGCAAGAGACAGCCTTGGTATGTAGTTTGTCTGGTATGGACGGTGGGTGTTAGCGCTGAATTGGTGACAGGTGAAGGTGTGGATCATGTAGTGCACTCAGAAGGGTTAAGTCTCAGGGAACGGGCTCTGTACTTTGTGTCCAGAGTTGGGTACATAGAAAATACATATAAAGAAATAGATACTGGTCGATAGATTAGACAGGTAGATAGATAGATGGGTTGGATAGATAAATAGATAACTGGTAACAGATTCACACATCCATATCACACACACCTACATGACTGCAAATATTGGTACACATAAAAAATACCTACATACTGTATTGATCTGTATACCGCTGTCTGACTCTCTCTCTCTCTCTCTCTCTCTCTCTCTCAAATAGTTGTATTGTCATCTTTATGTTATTGTCCTTGTCGTTCCTCCCAAAAGGTGCTCAGCGAGAGAGAGAGAGAGAGAGAGAGAGAGAGGAAATAACAGCATATAAAGGGGAGTATAGAATTTATGTAATTGTAAGAGAGAGAGAGAGAGAGGGAGAAAATAACAGCAAATAAAAGGAAGTGTAGACTTAATATATTTGTGTGTGTGTGTGTGTGTGTGTGTGTGTGTGTGTGTGTGTGTGTGTGTGTGTGAGAGAGAGAGAGAGAGAGAGAGAGAGAGAGAGCAGGCAGGCCCCAGGTGGTGACGCCAGATAAACGAGGGAAAGAGAGAGAGCAAAACAAGACCCCCCCCACCCCTACCTCACTGGAAGGGGGGTCAGTACATTCGGTCCGAAATAACCCAGACCGAACCGGAAATGTGGACCGGAAGGGCGGATGGATGGACCTTTAATGACCTTGTTTTGATTACCTGGGTGGGTGATTAAGGTGGGATTGCTTATGTCTGTCTCATTGTCTGTCTGTCTGTCTGTTTTGATGGGTGAGTGAAGGGGTGTGTGTGAGGGGTAGGGGATGATTGGGTGTGTGTGGGGATGCTTGTGTGTTTGTGTGTGGGGGAGGAGTGTGTGTGTGTGCTGGTTGTGTGTGTGTGTGTGTGTGTGTGTGGGTGTGGGTGTGTGTGTGTGTGTGTTTCTTTGTGCCCGTTTGTCTTTGTCCATACCTGTGTGTGTGTGTGTGTGTGTGTGTGTGTGTGTGTGTGTGTGTGTGTGTGTGCCCGTCTGTCTTTCAACATACCTGTGTGTGTGTGTGTGTGTCTGTGTGTGTGTGTGTGTGTGCATGTCTGTCCTTGTATTTGTTTGTGTTCGGATGTTTGACCTTGTGTGTGTGGTGGGGAGGGTGTTTTTGGGTGTATATATATATATATAGATGTTTTTCTGTGTATACCGGTAGCCTACGTGTGGAGGGAAGGTGTTGTGAGCGTGGATACTGTATGTTTGTATTAGTGTATTTAGTGTGTGTATGGGTGAAGGAGTGTTTGTAAGTGAAATGTGTGTGTGTGTGTGTGTGTGTGTGTGTGTGTGTGTGTGTGTGTGTGTGTGTGTGTGTATGTGGAGGGTGTTTGTGTGTGTGGGTGGAGGATGTGTGTGTGTGTGTGTTTGTAGGCTGTATCTGTTTGTCTCGGTGTGTGTATGTGTGTGTGTGTGAGAGAGAGAGAGAGAGTAACTGCTTTAATATCAGTATGTTGCATGGCTGTAGCTGATTGCATGCAGTTGGCAATATTATCTTTATTTCAGTCTATTTATCTATCTATCTATATCTATCTATCTAATCTCTGGCTGTTTCTTTTATTCTTCCTGTCTGTCTATCTATCTATCTGTCTATCCGTCTATCTATCTATTTGTCTGTCTTTCTCTCCAGTCTGTCTGTCTTACTACCTGTCTCCTTATCAATATTTCCATCTCTTTTCTCTCTGCTTATCTCTCCACCTGTCTATCTGTCTATCTATCTATCTATCCATATGTAAGTCTATATCAATCAGTCTTTATCTGTATCTACAAAACTGTCCATCCGTCTATCTGTCTGTCTATCTATCTATCTATCTATCTGTCTGTCTATCTAAGCCTCATCTGTCCATTTAGATATTTGATTTTTTATGTCTTTGTAGCTAATTTTTCTATCTGAGTCTATCCATCTGTCTTTATCTATCTGTCATCTATCTATCTATCTATCTATTCGTCTATCTCTGTAAATTATCTCTAGCCCAGCACTAGAGAGAGAGAGAGAGAGAGAGAGAGAGAAATTAATATAGTGTGAGAAATAGCTTAATGAAAAAGAAAAAATATATATATGCACTGCTAAATATGGTAAAGAAAATGAATGAGTGAGAAAGTGTGAAAGTGAGAAAGTGAGAGAGAATGGGAGAATTATACTAAAATCTTGACTGGTGAGGAAATGAGTGAGAAATAAAGAAAACGAGAGAATTTTTTTTTGTGAAAGTAAGAAAATGTGAGAAAGTGAGAGAGTGAAGATGTAAAATAGTAAGACTGTGAAGGTGAGAGAGAGTGAGAAAATGAGAAAGTGTGACAGAAAAAAAGAAAGTAAGAAAGCGAAAGTGAGGAAAACTGAGAGAAAATTTTTGTAAAAGCTGGAAGTTTTGAGAAAGTGAAAAAGAGAAAACGAGAAAGTAAGAAAATGAATGTGAGAAAGTGAGAGAATTAGAAAGCGAGAAGGGAAAAATGTAAAGAAGAAAGTGAATATTAGAAATAGAAAATGAGAGTGAGAGAGAGGACATGAGTAAAATTCAGAATGAGAGAAAGTGAGAAAATGGAGAAAGTGAATGTGAGAAAAAGTGAGAAAATAGGAGTGAAAGAGGAAGTGAGAGAGAGAGAATGAGAAAGTGAGAAAATGACGGTGAGAAAATAGAGATGAGTAAGAAGGCGAAAGTGAGACGTGATGAGAAAAACAGAAAGTGAGAAGTGTGAAAGAATTACTCAAGCGAATGTGAGAAAGTGAGAAAGTGAGTGAGATAGTGAAAGTGAGAAAATGTAAAAAGTAAGAAAGTGAGAATAAGATACGATGGAAATTTAAAAAGCATATTCAAGTGAAAGTGAGAAAATGAGAAAGTGAGAAAATGAGAAAGTGAGAAAATGAGAAAGTGAGAAAATGTGAAAGTAAGAAAATGTGAAAGTAAGAAAATGTGAAAGTAAGAAAATGAGAAAGTGAGAAAATGTGAAAGTGAGAAAATGTGAAAGTGAGAAAATGTGAAAGTGAGAAAATGTGAAAGTGAGAAAATGTGAAAGTGAGAAAATGAGAAAGTGAGAAAATGTGAGCTGGTGCAGGCCTGGAGTCCAATACGGAAGCTGTCGGAGCGGAAATAGCAACATACATATATATCTATATTTTTTGTTTTATATACGCTCTCTCTCTCTCTCTCTCTCTCTCTCTCTCTCTCTCTCTCTCTCTCATTTATATTACATTTTCTTCTGCTCTGAATTGCGACATTAAACCCCGTTTTCATTCATATATTTAATTTGTGTGTGTTTGAGATATTTATTTTATTCTGTGTGTGTGTGTGTGTGTGTGTGTGTGTGTGTGTGTGTGTGTGTGTGTGTGTGAGAGAGAGAGAGAGAGAGAGAGAGAGAGAGAGAGAGAGGTCAGTAGTAGTAATTTATGTTGTTATTGTTGTTGTTGCGCTAAATTGTTTATTTTTTTGTGGTTATGGTTATCATTGCCTCTCTCTCTCTCTCTCTCTCTCTCTCTCTCTCTCTCTCTCTCTCTCTCTCATTGACTTCTCCCTCCACTTCTGACTCTCTCTCTGCCTCTCACACCTCCCCTCGCGTACAGGTGAGAGCTCCCTAATTAAGCATCAACTCAGGTAAATAGGGTGTTACCTGAGTGACCCTCCCCCTCCTCCCTCCCTTTCCTCTCTCCCTACCCCCTCTCTCTATCTCTCTCGTACTCTTCCCTCCCTCCCCTCCCTTCCTCTCTCTCCTTCAGCCATCATTTTGTGTTTTCCTCCGCGTTCCCCTTCCCTCCCTCCCTTATCATCTCTTCACTCTAATTTCATTTTTCCTCCCTTCAGTACCCCTTTCCTCCTGCACCCTCTCTCCCTCCCTCCGTCCCTCCCCTCCCCTCCCCTCCCCTCCTCATCACTTGCTTTACGTTCTCTCTCTCTCCTCACCTTCCACCCTTTCATCCTTCTCCTCTTTCTTCTCCCTCTTCCTTCCTTCCTTCCTTCCTTCCTTTGCCTCCCTTTTTTTTCCTTCCTTTGCCTCCCTTTTTTTCCTTCCTTTGCCTCCCTTTTTTTCCTTCATTTGCCTCCCTTTTCATTCCTTCCTTCCTTTCTTCCTTTGCCTCCCTTTTCCTTCCTTCCATCCTTTGCCTTCCTCTTCATCCTTCCTTCCTTCCTCCCTTCCTTCTTCTTTCTTCCCTCCCCCCCTTCCTCCTTCCTTCCTTCCTTCCTTCCTTCCTTCCCTCCTTCCTTCCTTCCATTCTCTCCTTCTTCCTTGTCTTTCACTTCTCTCCATTCATTGCCCCATGTCTTCTTTATGGCACTTTTTCACACCTCTCTTTTCATTTTATAGCCCGTCCCTTCTTTCTCTTTTCTCGTTCTACCTCTTCTTCTCTCCTTTATCAGTGTGTGTGTGTGTGTGTGTGTGTGTGTGTGTGTGTGTGTGTGTGTGTGTGTGTGTGTGTGTGTGGATATTTTTAATGTATATAGCACAGGATTTTTTCTTGTCTGTCTGCTTTCACACACACACACACACACACACACACACACACACACACTCTCTCTCTCTCTCTCTCTCCCTCTCTCTCTCTCTCTCCTTACAGGTAAATGAGGATGTTACCTGAGCCTAACCTCCCATCACCTGACTGGAGTGGGCGGAAGATGAGAGAGAGAGAGAGAGAGAGAGAGAGAGAGAGAGAGAGAGACAGACAGACAGACAGACAGACAGACAGGCAGACAGACAGCGGGGAGAGGGATGTCCGCCGCCAAACACAGATAAATAGATAGACAGATAGATAGATATAGGTAGATAGATAGATGGATAGATGGATAGATAGAGGGGAAGCCGTAATACATATAGATAAAAAATAATGAAAATAGATAGATTGATAGATAGACATAGATATAGATTAGCGACGAGGAGAAAGGAAGAAGAGAAAGAAAAACTGGGAAGAAAAGGAGGGAGGAGAGAAGGAAGAAAGGAAGGAAGAAGGAGAGGTGAGAAATGGAGGAAGGAAGACCAAATAAAGAAAGGGAAGAGGGGGGAAGAGGGAATTAGGAAAGAGGAAAGGAGGGAGGAAGGAAGGGAAGAAGAGGGAATGAGGAAGGAGGGAAGGGAAGAAGAGGGAATGAAAAAGGAGGAAGGAAGGGGAGAGGGAAGAAGAGGGAATGAGGAGGGAAGGGAAGAGGGAAGAAGAGGGAATGAGGAAGGAGGAAGGAAGGGGAGAGGGAAGAAGAGGGAATGAGGAAGGAGGGAGGAAGGGAAGAGGGAAGAAGAGGGAATGAAAAAGGAGGAAAGGAGGGAGGAAGGAAGGGAAGAAGAGGGAATGAGGAAGGAGGGAAGGAAGAAGGATGGAAGGGAAGGAGGAATGAGGAAGGAGGAAAGGAGGGAGGAAGGAAGGGGAGCGAGAGAGAGAGGAAGGAAAAAAGCGGAGAGAGGAAGAGGGAAGCGAGCGATTGAAAGGTTTGATAGAAAACGGAGAGAGAGAGAGAGAGAGAGAGAGAGAGAGAGAAATATACAAACACAGACATATATAGACAAACAGATAGACAGACAGACAGACAGATGGAGAAAGAAAGAGTAGCTACAGACAGAAATAGACTGAAATATAGATAAATATAGATAGATAAATCGACTTAGATACAGGCAGTTAGATAGACTTATTAGTAGATGTGTACAACAGACTGATAGATAATTCATAGATTGATAGAGAGAACGATAGATACACAGATAGACATCGACTGGAGACAGGCAGACTTAATGAAATTGGTACAGACAGACAGACAGATAGATAGATAGATAGATATAGATAGACAGACATACCGGTACAGATAGATAGATAGATAGACGAACTATATAGAGAGATAGACAGACAGACAGATAGATAGATAGATAGACAGATAGACAGACACAGACAGACAGACAGGTATGAACAGGTACATTAGTTACCTTAATGAATGACAGGGAGACAATGGGTTCATAAAGAGAGAGAGAGAGAGAGAGAGAGAGAGAAAGTAAAATTGAGGAGACATGCGAGCGTTGTGAGGAAAGGTTGTCATAGTCAATTAACGTGCGTCTCTCTCTCTCTCTCTCTCTCTCTCTCTCTCTTTCCAGTATTTACACTATATTAACCCTTCTCAGGTAAACCTATAATTTTATCCTTACTTAGGTAATGTGGGGGTCTATCTTTAAAAAATCGTCAAAAATACTTACAACAACTTTTTTGAAACAATCGCTTTTACACAGCTTCTGTAGGCCTTTTCCTTCAATTTAGTGCAAAATGTATGGAAATATAAGTGACGAAATATTTTATGGAAAATTAAATGAAAAAACATTGACAAAGTTTATACCATCTGAAATTAGTGGCTGCCATACCAACACTGATATGTTCCACCAGTGTTCTATCATTGCATGCTGTACAGTAATGGCCAATGTTTCTATAAGCAGTAAGAGAAGCACGTCATAAAAAAAAAAAAAATTGTATGGAAGAGATATATATGGGAAAATAATCACAGGTTAGGTAAAGTGGGGTCTACTGCACCCCAAAGGCCCTTTATCGCGAAAACAGAGCCAGATCCCGAACTGACCCCATCACCTCCCTAAACTAGTCTACTAGTCAGGAAGGTAGAGGTAAAACCAGATCCCAAGACTTTATAGTAATATATGAAAAACACTAAGAAAAATAGTGTGGGGACCCACAGACCCCACATTACCTGAGGAGGGTTAAAACAGCAATAAAATATATGTACAATTCTGAAATGTTAACTTATAGAAAAAGCTCCCTAACACCTCATCCTAAGCGATTTATTTATTTATTTTTTTTTTTGTATTCTTGGCGGTTGAGGAAGCTCCCTAACACCTCTTCCTAAGCGATTTGTTTTATTGCACCTTGATGGACTCGTGTTATTCTAAAATCTCACCATACTCTTCATAAATATTCTCGTCGGTTCGGGAAGCTCCCTAACACCTTTTCCTAAGCGATTTATTTTGTTTATTACCCATTACTGTCCCCTTCTGCGTTATATAAATTCATCTAACATCACCATACTCCGCGTAAATAACGTACAAAAGGCTATTAAACCAGCCATATCCAAAAATAAATCGCTAAGGAAGGGGTGTTAGGGCGCTTCTTTAACCATGGAAAATACAGGTCCTTTGAGTATGAAAGGATATTATTTTATTTCATTCTGTTTTAATTTTTTGGAAAGGCTGCTCGCAATGAAGGGGTTTAGGAAGTTGAAATTTGCTCTGTATGGTAAAAAAAATCGCCTCTCATCTGAATAAAATCGTCTGGAGAGCTGTAATTAACCCCTCCAGCTCTATAGGTGTTTAATTAGCTGAGGGAAATCGTCTGGAGAGCTGTAATTAACTCCTTCAGCTCTATAGGTGTCTAATTACTTGAATAAAATCGTCTAGGGAGCTGTAATTAACTCCTTCAGCTCTATAGATGTTTAATTAGCTGAGGAAAATCGTCTGGAGAGCTGTAATTAACCCCTCCAGCTCTATAGGTTTCTAATTACTTGAATAAAATCGTCTGGAGAGCTTCAATTAACCCCTCCAGCTCCTTAGGTGTTTAATTAGCTGAGGAAAATCGTCTGGAGAGCCGTCATTAACCCCTCCAGCTCTATGGGTGTTTAATTAGCTGAGGAAAATCGTCTGGAGAGCTGTAATTAACTCCTCCAGCTCTATAGGTGTCTAATTACCTAAGGCAAATCGTCTGGAGAGCTGTAATTAACCCCTCCAGCTCTATAAGTGTGTAATTAGCTGAATAAAATCGTCTAGAGAGCTGTAATTAACTCCTTCAGCTCTATAGTTGTTTAATTAGGTGAGGAAAACCGTCTGGAGAGCTGTAATTAACCCCTCCAGCTCTATAGGCATCTAATTACTTGAATAAAATCGTCTGGAGAGCTTTAATTAACCCCTCCAGCTCCGTAGGTGTTTAATTAGCTGAGGAAAATCGTCTGGAGGGAGAAAGAATAATTTGGAAAAAGCGTCCTCATACGGAAAGGGTTGAAAGGTGCAAATGAGCAGTCTAGATGGTTCTGATATGGGTTGTAATTTTCTTCCTTCTTCCTTCTTCCCTCCCTCTTCTCTCCCTTCCTCCCTCCTTCTCTCCCTTCTTTCCTCCATCCCTCCCTTCGTCCATGCCTACTTTGTCCTTCCCTCCTCCCTCCCTTCCTTCTTCCTCCTTCGTTCTTTTTCCTTCCATTCCTTCCTTCACCCACGTTTCTCCCTTCTCCTTTACTTCCTTCTTCTATCTTGCTTTCTCTCCCGTCCTCCCTTTCCCTCCCTTCCTTCTTCATTCTCTCCCCCTCCTTCCTTCCTCTCTCACCCTACCATCTTCCCACCCCTCCTTCCTCCCAACGTTCCTTCTGTCTTTCTCTCTTCCTTCTCTCTTCTCTCCATTTCTCCGTCCCTCCCCCGTCCTTCCCTTCTTCCGTTCACCTTTCTTCCCTCTTACCTCTCTCTCTCTCTCTCTCTCTCTCTCTCTCACTTGTCAATCTCTTCTTTTTCTCCTGTCTTTCAAATATCCCTCCCTTCTTCCTCCTTTCCTCCATCCCATCTTTGCGTCTATCTCATTCTCTTCCATGCTCCCTCCCTTCTTACCTCTCTTTCTTCCATCCTCCCTTTTCCCCCTCTCTCCCTCCCTACTTTGTAACTGGAGTCTCTTACCTGTTTCACCCGGAGAGAGAGAGAGAGAGAGAGAGAGAGAGGGAGGGAGAGAGAGAGAATAAGTTATATATGATATTAACACCGCTTCTGAATAAGCCAACTCAAGCATATAATTACAGTGAATGGACGGTGGGTACAAGTGTCGAAGTGGTGACGGGGTGGGTGATATAAGACTACTGAGCCTCAAGGGACGCTCTCATTAAACATACATACATACATACATACATACATACATACATAGAGTACACATCCATACATACATACGCACAGTACACATATATACTTACATACATACAGTACACATACATACATACATACATACACACTACACGTACATACATACATATCCGGTACATACATACACACAATACATACATACGGTACACATACAGTAGACTTACACGGTACACACAAATACGGTACACATACACATTACACATCCGGTACACAGCACTACATAATACGGTACACACAGATACAGGACACACACATGGTACACACACAAACGGTACACACACACAAACGGTACACACACAGAGACGGTACACACATAAACGGTACACACACAGAGACGGTACACACACAGAGACTGTACACACACAGAGACGGTACACACAAACGGTACACACACACAGACGGTACACACAAACGGTACACACACACAGACGGTACACACACACACAGAGACGGTACACACACAGAGTCGGTACACACACACAAACGGTACACACATAAACGGTACTTTCTCATACTCCTCTAAGAACTTGCATGTTATAAGACCTTTTGATGTGAAGGGGATGATGGGGAAGTGTTTAACAGCGAGCTTGATAATTCTACCCCTGGAGAGAGGGAGAGAGAGAGAGAGAGAGAGAGAGAGAGAGAGAGAGAGGGTAGGAAAGGTTTGGATAGAAAAACAAAAGGATGAAGAATAAGCCAGAAATTTTTTACTTAAAGAATTATATATATGATGAGAGAGAGAGAGAGAGAGAGAGAGAGAGAGGGAGTAGGTGTCTGGAGAGAAAATAAGTATAGGGGAGAGGTGTCAGGTAGCTTGATAAGGAGGGAGGGAGGGAGGGAGGGAAGGCAGGTTAACGAGAAAGGTGAGAGGTAACAGGTAGGTGAAGGAGGGAGGTAGGGAGGGAAGGAGGGAGAGACGGGGAAGAGAGAGGGAGGAATGGAGGGAAGGGAGGGAAAGAGAGGGAAAGTAGGGTACCTGATGAACAAAGAGAGAGAGAGAGAGAGAGAGAGAGAGAGAGAATTGAAGTGTAGAGAAGGAAGGGAGGGAGGAGGAGGGGGAGGAGAGGAAAAAAGAGAGAGGGAGGGAGGGAGAGAGGGAGATAAGTTAACGAGAAAGGTGAGAGGTAGGAAGGGGAGAGAGAGAGAGAGAAAAAACAGATGGGAGGGAAAAGACAGGGAGAAGTGGAGGAGGAGGAAGGAGGGAAGGAAGGAAAAAGGGAAGATGTGGAAAGGGAGGACAGACAGAGGAAAGGGAGGGAAGGGAAGGAAGAAGGGAGAGAGAAATGTGAGAGGTACCAAAAGGAGAGGGAATGGAGGGAAAGAGGGAGAGAGAGCAGGAAAAAAAAGGGAGGGGGTAGGGAGGCAGGCTAATGATAAAGGTGAGAGAGAGAGAGAGAGAGAGAGAGAGAGAGAGAGAGAGAGAGTCAAGCTGATGAATAATATTATGTAAGAGGTGGTACGTGGGGCGAGGTGAGAAGATTGTGGTGATGGTGGTAGTTGTGGTGGTGATGGTGGTGATGGTGGTGGTAGTTGTGGTGGTGATGATGGTAGTTGTGGTGGTGATGGTGGTAGTTGTGGTGGTGATGGTGGTAGTTGTGGTGATGTTGGCAGTTGTGGTGGTATTGTGGTGGTGATGGTGGCAGTTGTGGTGATGTTGGCAGTTGTGGTGGTATTGTGGTGGTGATGGTGTTAGTTGTGCTGGTGATGATGGTAGTTGTGGTGGTGATGGTGGTAGGTGTGGTGGTGATGATGGTAGTTGTGGTGGTGATGGTGGTAGGTGTGGTGGTGATGATGGTAGTTGTGGTGGTGATGGTGGTAGGTGTGTTGGTGATGATGGTAGTTGTGGTGGTGATGGTGGTGGTAGTTGTGGTGGTGATGGCAGTTGTGGTGGTGATGGCAGTTGTGGTGGTGATGGTAAGTATGATGTTGGTAGTGGAAGTTGTGGTGGTGGTGGTGGTTGTTTTTGCACACACACACACACACACACACACACACACACACGCACACACACACACACACATCTTTCTATGTATACATCTTTCTACACACACACCTTTCTACGCACACACCTGTCTACCTACGCACATGATTACGTACACGCCTGTCTGTCACACCCGCCTTTGGGCTGAATGATTGAAATCGACCCGAGAGAGAGAGAGAGAGAGAGAGAGAATGGAGTGAAATGCTAGGGAGTCAAAGGAGAGAGAGAGAGAGAGAGAGAGAGAGAGAGAGAGAGAATGGAGTGAAATGCTAGGGAGTCAAAGGAGAGAGAGAGAGAGAGAGAGAGAGAGAGAGAGAGAGAGAGAATGGAGTGAAATGCTAGGGAGTCAAAGGAGAGAGAGAGAGAGAGAGAGAGAGAGAGAATGGAGTGAAAGGCTAGGGAGTCAAAGGAGAGAGAGAGAGAGAGAGAGAGAGAATGGAGTGAAAGGCTAGGGAGTCAAAGGAGAGAGAGAGAGAGAGAGAGAGAGAGAGAGAGAGAGATTGTGTATGTCTGTATGTACGCGTGTATTTGTGTAATGTGTATATATGTATGTATGTATGTGTATGTGTGTGTGTATGTGTGTATGTATGTATGTATGTATGTACGTTTTTATTGACTAACCAACATTTTTATTATTATATATTAAATTATTTACCCCTTCACTACGATGACATTTTCTTTTTATATTCGTTGCTACCAGACGATTTTATTAAGCCTACCTACCCACCTACCTACCTACCTATTTCCTCTGTCTGCCTTCCTACCTACCTACCTACTTACCTACCATCCTACCTATTTCTTCTATCTACCTTCCTACCTACCTACCTACCTACTTACCTACCATCCTACCTATTTCTTCTATCTACCTTCCTACCTACCTACCTACTTTCTTACCAACCATCCTACCTATTTCTTCTGTCTACCTGCCTACCTACCTACCTACTTCCGTCTACCTTTCTACCTGGTATTCTACCCATGTACCTATCGACCTACAGTTAAAGCTATGTAATAATGAGGGTCCTAAAATATCTCTCTTTTGATGGTACTAAAACTGAAAGGAGAGAGAGAGAGAGAGAGAGAGAGAGAGAGAGAGAGAGAGAGAGAATAGATGTAAGAGAGGGAGGGAGGGAAGTAGGAAATGAAGGAGGGACGGAGGAATGTAGCGAGAGAGGAAAGCGAAGTAAGGAGAAAGAAAGGAGAGAAGGAAGATAGGTAGGAAAGATAGAAAATATATAAAGGAGGGAGGGAGGGAAGTAGGAAATGAAGGAGGGACGGAGGAAAGTAGGGCTGGAAGGAGGGAGGAAGGAAAGGAGAGAAGGAAGAAAGGTAGGAAAAAATGAAGGAGGAAGGGAAGGACGGAGGGAAGTGGAGAAACGAAGGAGGAAGAAAAGGAAGGAAGGGAGGAAAGGAAGGAAGGGAGAAAGAAGAAAGGTAAGAAAATGAGGAAAGGAATGAGGGAGGGAATTAAGCAGAGAAGAAATGGAGAGACGGAGGAAGGTAGGAAAGGAATGGGAATGAAAAGGAAGGAGGAAGGAATGGAGGGGAGAAGGACGAAAGAAACGATAAGCTGAGAGAGAAAGTAATAGAGGAAAGGAAGAAGGGAGGGAATGAAGGAGAGAAGAAAGGAAGGAAGGAGGGAGGAAGGTAGGAAAGGAGGGAGGGAGGAAGGAGGGGAGGAAAGGAGGGGAGGGGAGAGAGAAAGTCACCTACGCTGGAAGGAAGGGGAGATAAGGGAGTGAGTTATTGAGAGAGATATTGCACCTACCACACCTACCACCATTACCACCACAACTACCACCATCACCACCACAACTACCACCATCACCACCACAACTACCACCATCAGCATCACAATTTGCTCTTATCACCTCGACTTCCACCATCCTCACCACAAACATCACTATTACCACAGCTACCACCATCGCCACCACACCTACCACCATCACCACCACAACTACCACCATCACCACAGCTACAGTCGCAGGTGTGTACGTAGGCAGGTGTGTAGGTAGACACGTGTTTTTTCGACGTGTGTGGGTGTGAACGAGAGATTACAGGTATAAGGTCACTGTGTGTGTGTGTGTGTGTGTGTGTGTGTGTGTGTGTGTGTATTGATTGAATTGCGTATGTGGCCTTTAAGAGTGTGTGTGTGTGTGTGTGTGTGTGTGTGTGTGTGTGTGTGTGTGTGTGTGTGTGATTACAGACGTGTATAGATAGGTGAATTTATTTTTAATTACATATATGTATGTTTTATGTAATTAAGATCGGTACAGATACAGGAGAGAGAGAGAGAGAGAGAGAGAGAGAGAGAGAGAGAGAGAGATCAAAGGGACAGGACAGTTGACAATGAGAGACAAAAGAGTGACTATATTAGGATTAAAAAATTGAGAAAGGGGTTTAAAATGTGAGATAATGAAGGAGAGAGAGAGAGAGAGAGAGGGAGAGAGAGAGAGAGAGAGAGAGAGAGCATGAAGCACCCCGTTCATTACACTTCCGGTACACCTGTCCATCACTCGATTTTACACCTGTTGGAAGATGACACATATTTAATTAACTGAGAGAAAGAGAGAGAGAGAGAGAGAGAGAGAGAGAGAGAGAGAGAGTCCTTTGAAACTGACGCGGTTCACCCTTTCAGTGTGCGGACGTCAAATCGCGGACAAAAATAGCGTTCCACTCGGCCGAACATTTATGACACTCGCACGAAGCATTCTGAAAAGAGTGTGTTGGATTCCGTAGATCGTATTACAGTGTCTCATAAGTCTTCGTTCAGTGTCTCGCAGTTTATCGTTCAAGTGAGGATCAGTATTTATGTACCCCCCCTGGGGGTAGGGGGGTTTCAAGAATACTCCCCCAGTATCCCTGCTTGTCGTACGAGGCGACTAAAAGGGTTGGTGGTGGGTTAGTGCCCCACCCCGTAAAAAGAACCAACTAAAAAAGCGAATAAAGCGCCTCGGACCCGGACGGACCATACGTTGACGACTAAGGAACGGACGAAGGACATTCTTAGGGTGGGAACGTGGAATGTGAGAGGAGTGAATGATGAAGTGAAAGAGAGAGAGATTGTTCAGGTTCTTGAGGATGCAAAAGTGGATATATGTGGATTGACTGAAACTAAATGGAAAGGTGAAAGGCTGAGAGAATGGGAATATGGTTTAGGTATATGTGCGGGAGTCAATGAAAATGAGAGGGCAAGAGAGGGAGTATGTCTGATGATAAGCAAGAAGTGGAAGGAGAATATAAGAGAGTATGGAATAGTGGGTGCAAGGATTGTATGGGTGAGGATGAAAGTAGGTATACAAGCGTGGGCGATTGTATGTGTGTATGCCCCAACAGAGGATCGAGTGGCAAGAGTGAAAGATGAGTTTTGGGCGAGTGTAGAAGCGTGTATGGACAAGTTTGAGAGGAGCAAGAGAGTGCTGTTGATTGGAGACATGAATGGCAAAATTGGGAATGTACGAGTGGATGGAGTAGTTGGTCAGTGGGGTGTGCCAGCTGACGTAGATGGGAATGGAAGTGCTTTGGTGGACATCTGTGCTTGTAAGGGATTGGCAATAGCCAACACCTACTTTCGGCATAAGATGATCCACCGGTATACATGGAGAGTAATGAGGAGGATGGATGGTGAACTTGTTGAACAAAAGGCAATGATAGACTACGTGTGTGTGGATGAGCGAATGAGAAGACAAGTGTTGGATGCAAGAGTGTGGAGAGGGTGGGGGAATGGAGTCTCGGACCATCACTTAGTGATGGCCAAGGTAGAGCTGCAAAGAAAGTGGTTGAGGAGACGAAGGGGAAGACAGGAGGAAGCAACTCCTGTGAGAAGAGTGGAGAAATCGCAAGATAGTGAGAAAATGACAGAGTACTCGTATAAGAGCATAGTGGAAGAAAGACTGGGAAGGTATGAGCTAGAGCAGATGGAAGGGGTGGAAGACGTATGTAAGATATTCACGGAAGAGATAGGCGCAGCGTGTGAGGCGGTTTGTGGAGTGAGGAGGAGATGCGAGGGTGTGCAAGGGACAGCATGGTGAAATGATGAGGTGAAACGAGCTGTGGAACAAAAGAAGAAGGCATATAGTGAATGGTTAGCGAGTAGAGGTAGGGGAGAAGATGAGAGAGAGAAGAGAGAGGTATATGTGAGCAGGAGAAGGGAGGTTAAGAGACTGGTGAAGGAGAGTAAAAAGAAAGTGGATGAGGAGTTTGGGAGGAATCTGAGTGTGAAATGGAGGGAGAGTAAGAAATTGTTCTGGAAGGAGGTAAAGAAAGTAAGGCAGTGTGAAAGGGGAAATAGTAGGGGAGTGAAAGATAGGAATAATAGATTGTTGGTGGAGAAGAGAAACTGAGGAGATGGAAGGAGCACTTTGAGGATATGTTGAATGTGGAGAGTGAGAGCAGTGCGAGTATAAGTGGTTGGGGAATGGTTGGGAGAAGAAGAGATGAGAGGAGGGAGGAAGAGATCAGTAGGGCGGAAGTAGTGGAAGCGATGAAGAATATTAAGTTGGGAAAGGCCCCAGGAATTGATGGAGTGTGTGGTGAAATGCGTAGGTATGGGGGTGAGATTGTTGTGGAGTGGATATGGAAGCTGTGTAGATTGGCTTGGGAAGAGGGAAGGGTTCCAGAGGACTGGAAATCAGGTATAATTGTTCCTGTATACAAAGGAAAAGGAGAGAGAGAAGTATGTGGTAACCATAGGGGTATTTGCCTACTTAGTGTGACTGGTAAAATATATGGTAGAATACGCATTGATAGGGTTAGGCATATGACAGAGGAGCTAGTTGGAGAAGAACAAGGGGGATTTAGGAAGGGTAAAGGGTGTGTAGATCAGATATTTGTTCTAAGATGTTTAGTGGAGAAATATCTAGAGAAGGGAAAGAAAGTGTATGCTGCCTTCATGGACTTGGAGAAAGCTTATGACAGAATAGATAGACAAGGTATGTGGAAGGTATTAAGAATATATGGAGTGGAGGGGAAATTGTTGAGTTCTGTGAAGAGTATGTACGAGGGAGCTAGGGTTACGGTGCGAGTGGATGGTGAGCTGAGTGAGTTCTTTGATCTCAATGTGGGACTGAGACAGGGTTGTGTAATGTCTCCATGGCTGTTTAATATATACATGGATGGGGTTGTAAAGGAGGTGCAAGGTAGGGCAGTGGATGTGGGGGTGGCTTTAATGAATGAGGGTGAGATTTGGAAGCTTTCGGTGTTGCTGTTTGCTGATGATACAGTACTTTTGAGTGAAGATGAATGGGAGTTGCAAGGTTTGGTGAATGAATTTGGGACAGTGTGTAGGAGGAGGAATCTGAAAGTTAATGTAAACAAAAGTAAAGTTATGGTGTTTGAGAGGAATGAAGTCACAGAGTGTGCAGTGAGGTTGGATGGTGAGGATATGGAGAATGTGGGTGCATTTAAGTACTTGGGTAGTGTGATGAGTAAGGATGGAACTTTGGGGGATGAAGTGCGTGAAAGGGTACACCAGGGAAGGAAGGTCCTTGGTACACTGAAAGCAGTGATGAGAAATAGGGAGGTGAGTATGGAAGTTAAGAAGTCACTGCATGATAGTATTGTGATCCCTACCCTGACGTATGGAAGCGAGGCATGGACCTTGCAAGAGGGGAATAAGTCAAGAGTGAGAGCAGTGGAAATGAGTTACTTGAGAGGAGCATATGGAGTGACATGGAGGGACAGGTTGACGAATGAAAAAGTGAAGGAACGATGTGGGGTAGATGTGGATGTGGTTGAGAAGATTAGGAGAAATACACTGAGGTGGTTTGGACATGTGAAGAGAATGGAGAATGAAAGACTGACTAAGAGGGTGTATGTAGGTGAGGTGGAGGGAGGGAGAGGGAGAGGTAGACCGAGGATGAGGTGGAGGGATGGAGTTGAGAGGTATATGAGGGAGGGGGGGGGTGAGTTGGGGGGAGAGTAGTCAAATGGTGGGTGACAGAGCGACTAGGAGGCGTTTTGTCTGCGGCCACCATTTGCGGGATTAGGGCGTCGGGCTATAGATAGATAGATAGACTTTAATTTGTATTTTATTTTGTTAGATGCTGGCTGATTTTTTTTCATTTATTTATTTATTTATTATTATTATTATTATTATTATTATTATTATTATTATTATTATTATTATTACTACTACTACTACTACTACTACTACTACTACTGCTACTACTACTATTACTAGTTACTACTACCACAACTATTATTATTATTATTATTATTATTATTATTGTTATTATCATTATTTTAATCTGGGAGACTCGAGGTGAAAAGGTTAGTACCAATGGAGGACTGAATTAGTGAATGAATGAATGAATGAAGGGAGGGAGGGAGGGAGGGAGGGAGGAAAGATGGAAGGGAAAACGGAAGGGGAGGGAGAAAGGAAGGAAGGATTGAGTGAAGGAAGGAAGGAAGGACGGAGATAGTTACTAAGTGGGATGGAAAAAGTGAAGGAAAAGAGTGAATGAAGGAAAGAAAGGAAGGGATGGAAGTAGGTAGGTACTGAAGGAAGGAAAGAGGAAGTTACTGAGTGGGAAAGAATGAGGAAAGGAAGGAAAGCAGAGGGAAAGAAGGAGACAAGGAGTAAGTGAAAGGAAGAAGGAACTGGCGAATTACGTAGTGGAAAGCAAGGAAGGAAAAAATAGGAAATGAAAGGGAAGGAAGGAAAGTAAGGAAGGAAATTGGAAGACACTGGAGGAAGGAAGGAATTGGAGAGTCTCTGAGGGAATGGGAAGGAAGGTGGGAAGGAGGAAGAAGGAGAAAAGATGGAAAGGGATAAATAATGATGTAAGTAAGAGGAAAGGCGAAGGAAATTGGAAGGAAAGGGAATAGAGGAGTGAGGAAAGAAGAGGAAAGAAGAAAATGAAGAATGAATGGTGAAGGAGGGAGGTAAGGGTGAAGGAAGACTGTAAGAAGAAAAAAGAAAAGTGAAGAAGGAAGGAAGGAGGAAAAAAAATGATGGAGGAAGGAAAAAGATCAGATGGAGGAGAGAAGGAAGATAAAAGAAGGAAAAAGAGAAAAGTGAGGAAGGAAGGAAGAAGGAAGGAAAAAGATAGATGGGGGAAGGAAAGAAGAAAGAAGGTAGGAAGGAATAAGAGAGCAGCGAATGAGGAAGGAACGGCAAGAAGGAAGGAGAAAAAGACACGAGAAGAAGGAAGGAAAAAGGAGAAGGAAGGAGGGAAGGAAAGAAGGAAAGAGTAGAAGATAGGAGGAAGGAAGAAGAAAGAAGGAAAGGAAGGTAGGAAGGAAGGAAAAACAAGAGGGTATAAAGAAGAAAGGAAGAATTTAAACAAGAAAAGGAAGAAAGAAAAAGAAGAGGGGAAGGAAGGAAGCAAGAAGAAGAGTAGGAAGGAAGGAAAGAAGGAAGGAAGGAAAGAGGGAAGGAAAGAAGGAAGGAAGGAAGGAAGGAGAGATAATGTTCAAAATATTAATAAGGGAGTGAGGGGATGTGTGTCTTGGCTTGTGTACCGAACGTGTAAGTACCAGTAATTAGCTAGGTAGGTAGGTAGGTAGGTAAGTAGGTAGGTAGGGAGGGAGGGAGGGAGGGAGGGAAGGAGGGGGGAGGATGGGAGATTAGAAAGGTAGGTAAGTAGGTAGGTAGGTAGGGAGGGAGGGAGGGAGGATGGGAGATTAGGTAGGTAGGTAAGTAGGTAGGTAGGGAGATAGGTAAGTTAGCAGGTATTTATATTAGTAGTATGGGAGGAAGGTAAGTAGGTAGGTAGGTTAGTAGGTAGGTACGTCAGCAGTGCGGGTGATAGGTAAGTAGATAAATTGTAAGTAGGTCGATAGGTAGATGGGTTGAATGTTAGGTAGCAAGGTTGAAACGAGGAGGAGTAGGTAGGATGATACGTAAGTTAATTTGTAGGTAGGTATGTAAGTTTCCATGTAGGTAGATAGGTAGGTAGGTAGGTAAGTAGGTAGGTAGGTAGGAAATTATGATCTTTAACCCCTTCAGTCCGGAGATGTGATATTTATTTTCGTGTTTTTATATATTTTATTATTATCATTATTAGAGACAGGGGTAATGAAGAACACACACACACACACACACACACACACACACACACACACACACACACACACAAATAGATATTATACTGTAAATATCTGTAAGTAGCCACACACACACACACACACACACACACACACAAATAGATATTATACTGTAAATATCTGTAAGTAGCCACACACACACACACACACACACACACACACACAGATAGATAGATAGATAGATAGATAAATAAGTAAATAGATAGATAGCCAGAATAAAGAATGACACCATGGCAGTGAAAGTGTTAGTACTGTATGTAGGTAGGTAGGTAGGTAAGAGGGAAGTAGGTCGGTAGGTACAGTAGGTAGGACAAGTCACTGTAAGTAGTAGGAAGGAAGGAAGGACAAGGCACAATAAGTCAGTTGGTAGGTAGGACAAAGTGCTGTAAGTAGGTAGGTATGTGGGACAAGGCACAGTAAGTAGGTAGGTAGGTAGGCAGGTAGGACAAGGCACGGTAAGTAGAGAGGTAGGTAGGTAAGTAGGTAAGACAAGGCACAGTAAGTAGGTGGTTGGAAGGTAGGTAGAAGTGTGGGGTCCCGTAGGTAGGCATGTCAGTATCCGTGGAAGGAGTAAGTAGCAGAAAGGGTAACGAGCGTAAAATGGCTTGTTAGTAGGACGGATAATTGGGAATACCTACGCGTAACACACCTTCGCATGTCACCGATTGGGCGCTAATGTCGAACCGTCCATATTGAATACTGAAATGGAAGTTAGGGTGTGGGATTTTGTTTATTTTGTTGTTTATTCTCTCTCTCTCTCTCTCTCTCTCTCTCTCTCTCTCTCTCTCTCTCTCACCACCTCACCCTCTTCCTTCCTCCTTTTTCCCCTCCCTTCCTCCACCTCCCTTTCTCTCTTGCTCTTCCCCCTTCCTTCATCCTCCCTCCATCCTTCCTTCTTTTTACCTTCCCTCTCCCTTCCTTCTTTTTACCTTCCCTCTCCCTTCCTTCCTTCCTTCTTTTTTACCTTCCCTCCTCACCTTCATTCTCCCTCTCTCTGTCCTATCTTTTTCCCTCCCCTCCCTCTTCCTTTTATCTTCCAATCCCAACTTCCCTCCCCTCTTAATCCCTTCCTCTTTCCTCTTTCATCCCCCGTCCCCCCAAGGCTCAGCTTACCTCCTACGCGCAACAGATGACGTCACACACCTTTACATATCACCACATGGACATTAATACCGTACCGTCTATACTGAATTCATGATAAGAGTTATTTTGATAGGTAAGAAGCATTAAGGTGTTAGTTTAAAGGATATAGGTACGTAGGAAGAAGGAAGGAATGGAAAGGAAAGGATGGAAGGAAGGCAGGAATGAAGAAAGGAAGGAAGGAAGGTCGGTAGGTAGAGAAGAAAATGAAGGAAGGAAGGAAGCAGGGAAGGTTGGTAGGTAGAGGAAAAATGGAAGGAAGGAGGGAAGGAAGGAAGGAAAAGAAAGGAAGATACGTAGGTAGGCAGGTAGGTAAATAGATAATAAGCTTGTAAGTAGGTAGGTAGGTAGGAAAAAAATACCAGTATGCCGTAAGTAGACAAAAACTAGGTAGGTAGGTAAGTCCAGGTAATAAAACAGGTAGATCAGTGAGTCAGTAGGTAGTTAAGTCAAGGCGGTAAGTAGGTAGTAAGTAGGAAGGGCTGTAAGTAGGGCGGGCAGGTGTGGTAGAGAGCGAGTGTGTAAGATATGGTAATGAGATTCGTATGCCACACCACCAACATATTGATCTGGTGTGGTGTGGTGTGGTGGTGTGGTGTGAGGGTGGGGGGAGATGTGGGAAGGTGGTGTGGTGTGGTGTGGGGTTGGGGAGATGTGGGAGGGTGGTGTGGTGTGGTGTGGTGGAATGAAAAAGTATGTGTGTGGTGTGGTGGAATGAAGAAGTATGTGTGTGGTGTGGTGTGGTGTGGAGTAGCGAAATGAAAAAGTATGTGTGTGGTGTGGTGAGGTGTGGTGTGGAGTAGTGGAATGAAAAGTGTGTGGTGTGGTGCGGTGTGGTGTGGACGGATCAGTGGTGGTACAGTAGTGTGATGTTCTGTGGTGTTACGTACTGGAATATATTGGTGGTGTGATGTTGCAGATGATACGCTAGGACGGTGTGATGAGTACAAAGGGAATACAAAGGAGTACAAAGGAAGGCAGACAGCAAGACACCCGTTGGTCCTTTCGAGGCTGTTTGAGATAGGAAAGGCTGTAACTAATGAAACAATTCTATCAGTTAATGACAAAGACAGAAAAACAGGATGGTGAGGTGTAATGTATTGTGTATGTGGTGTGGTGGGATGTGGTGGTGTGGTGTGGTGGGATGTGGGATGGGAAGGTAGTGTGGTGTGGTGTGGCGTGGTGTGCTGCGGTGTGAGGATGGTGGTGTGGTGGTAGTGTGGTGTGCTGTGTGAGGATGGTGGTGTGGTGTGATGTTAAGGTAGTGTGGTGTGGTGTGGTGGGATGTGAAGGTAGTGTGGTGTGGTGTGGTGTATGAGGAAGTTGGTGGGGTGCTTGAATGAGATGTGAAGGCATTGTGGTGTGTGTGTGTGTGTGTGTGTGTGTGTGTGTGTGTGTGTGTGTGTGTGTGTGTGTATACACATTATTGGTGATCAATGTCGATTCTCGGCGTTGACAGCCACCTGATGTAATAGGATCTCTCTCTCTCTCTCTCTCTCTCTCTCTCTCTCAGTGAAAAAGCTTATATCAGTACTGTATGAGACTCTGTATTGTGATAGAGAGAGAGAGAGAGAGAGAGAGAGAGAGTATGCGGAAGGAGAGAAGAATAGAGATTGCAAAATGTAATTGAAAGAGAGAGAGAGAGAGAGAGAGAGAGAGAGAGAGAGAGAGAGAGAGAGAGAGAGAGCAGGAGAGAAGATTGACAGTTGCAAAAATCATATTGAGAGAGAGAGAGAGAGAGAGAGAGAGAGAGAGAGAGAGAGAGAGAGAGAGAGAGAGAGAGAGAGAGAGTCTTTTGGCTGCGAAATAAAATTGAAGAGAGTTAAAAATAATCTCTGAAAAGGAAAAGGAAATCTGATATATTAAACGATACATGAATGAATTAATTGTGCCAGCAAGAGAGTAAATAAAATCTGTCTGTCTGTCCATCTGTCTGTCTGTCTGCGTATCTATAGCCAGACGCCATATTTCCGTAAGGGGTGGTCGTTTGTCTTTGAGTTAGTTGTTTGACGGGGAGGGGCACTAATCCACCGCCAACCCACTTGCTGACACGTAGGGAACACATGGGTTGATTATATGGTTACCACCCAGCGTTGTAAATGGTTTCCTAGCTTACAGAAAACCATTTGGCTTGTTACTAAATGTAAAATCACCTGAAAAGGAAAGGAGATTAATCAAAAGTGACAGGAATGATAGGAGAAATAGTAAGAGAGGAGGGCAGACACAGAAAATGAGTGATAAAGATGAAGGAAGAAGTTGGCAACGCTACATCAAGTGAGTGGATGATAATGAGAAATAGGAAGAGAGGAGGGCAGACACGTAAAAAGAATGATAAAGGTGAAGGAAGAAGTTTGCAGCGCTACATCAAGTGAGTGGATGACGGTGAGAAATAGGAAGAGAGGAGGGCACAGAAAATGATAAAGGTGAAGGAAGAAGTGGGCAGCGCTACACCAAGTGAGTGGATGATAGTGAGAAATAGGAAGAGAGGAGGGCAGATACGGACAAAGAATAATAAAGGTGAAGGAAGAAGGTGGCAGTGCTATATCAAGTGAGTGGATGATGATGAGAAGTAGGAAGAAAGGAGGGCAGACACAAAAAAAAGAATGATAAAGGTGATGAAAGAAGTGGGCAGCGCTACATCAAGTGAGTGGATGATGGTCTCCAAAATACACGATGAAGAACAGGGGATGGGCTTTGTTATATTCACTTTTCACAGACTCCCGGCGACCGAAAATGAATGGGAAGTGAATTATACAGTTTTAATTAGAGAAACATTAATTTTGGTCTGTTGACAGCTTAGTATGACTAGGGGGAGGGGGAAGGGAGGGTGAGAGGGGAGAGGGAAAAGAGAAAGAGAGAGAGGAGGGGGAGTGGAGATAAGGTGGGGAGGCAAGGAAGGGGAAGAGGGAAGGGGGGAGTTGGAGGGGGAAGGGAGAGGAGGTTGAAAGGGGAGAGGGAAGAGAGAGAGGGAGAGGCTGGGAAGGGAAAGGGGAGATAAAGTAGGGAGGAGGGGAAGGGGAAGAGGGAAAGGGGAGAGGAGGTGGAGAGGAAGTGGAGGGAAAGAGGGAAGGGGAGAGGAGGTGAAGGGGAAGAGGCTAGGGGGAGGAAAGAGGTGGAGGGGAAGAGGGAGGAGGAAGGTGGAGGGAAAGAGGGGAGGGGAGAGGAGGTGGAGGGGGAGAAGGAAGGGGGAGGAGGTGGAGGGAAAGAGGGGAATGGAGAGGAGGGGAGGGGAAGAGGGAAGGGGAGAGGAGGTGAAGGAGAAGAGGGAGGGGGAGGAGGTGGAGGGGGAGAGATAAGGGGAAGGGGGGAGGGAGAGAGGGGGAGGAGGGGATGAGAAGGAGAAAGGAGAGAGGAGGTGGAGGGAAAGAGGGGAGGGGAGAGGAGGTGGAGGGGGAGAGGGAAAGGAGAGGAGGGAGGAAATAGAAGAAGGGAAGGAGGAGAGGGGTGTAAGAGGGAAGGAAGTTAATGGAGAAAAGAAGGGAAGGGAAGAGGAAGGCGTAAAGGAGGGTGAGGGAAGAAGAGGAAGTAAAGGAAGATAAAAAGGAGTGGAGTGAGAAGGAAGGTAGGAAAGGAAGAGAGGTGAAGGAAAGAGGAAAGGGAAAGAAGAGGAAAAGAAGGGGGGGGGAAGAGAAAGGGGTAGACTCCGAGGTTGAGAGAGAGAGAGAGAGAGAGAGAGAGAGAGAGAGAGAGAGAGAGAGGGGAAAAAATATTGATGTTAAAGGGATGGAGGGAAGGAAGGGGAGGTGAAGGGGAGGAGGGAGTGAATAAAGGGGGAAGGGGAGGGAGGGGGGAGGGGAAGGGGGTTCTATGTGTGAGGGGTGAGGGAAGGGGGAGGGGGAGGGGGGTTCTGCGTGAGGGGGGAGGGGGAGAGGGGGGCATGGTATGTGGTAAATATGAGGAGCGGTATGCAGTAGGAGCGTTCGTAAAATATTTCACATGCCATTTATCAAAACACTTTCCCCCATGATATTACACACACACACACACACACACACACACACACACACACACACTTTCTCTCTCTCTCTCTCTCTCTCTCTCTCTCCGTCTTGATGTGTTATTCTTAAAATTCACTAGCTTTGTTCCTTTAAAATTTCTGTTATATTTTCTGAGAGTGTCATGTGTGTGTGTGTGTGTGTGTGTGTGTGTGTGAGAGAGAGAGAGAGAGAGAGAGAGAGAGTATGTGTGTGTGTGTGTGTGTGTGTGTGTGAGAGAGAGAGAGAGAGAGAGAGAGAGAATGTGTTGTGTGTGTGTGTGTGTGTGTGTGTGTGTGTGTGAGAGAGAGAGAGAGAGAGAGAGAGAGAGAGAGAGAGAGAGTATGTGTGTGTGTGTGTGTGTGTGTGTGTGTGTGTGTGTGTGTGTGTGTGAGAGAGAGAGAGAGAGAGAGAGAGAGAGAGAGGGGGGGGGCACAAAAGCACGCTAATTGACTATAACATAACCTTTCCTCCACGACGCTTAGGTGAGATGAGGAGGAGGTAGAGAGAAAGGAAGAAAGAGAGAGAGGGAAGGAAGGAAGAGGAGGGAGACGAAGGGAAGGAGGTGGAGAGGAGAGGAAGGAAGAGAGAGAGAGGGATAGAGGTGAAGAGGAAAAGAAGGAAGAGGAGGGAGAGAGAAGGAAAGGGAGGAAGAGGGAGAGAGAGGGAAGGAGGTAGAGAGGAAAGGAAGGATGAGGAGGGCGAGGGGTAGAGGTGGAGTGGAAAGGAAGGAAGAGGGAGAGAGAGGGAAGGAGGTAGAGAAGGAAAGGAAGGAAGAGGGAGAGAGAGGGAAGGAGGTAGAGAAGGAAAGGAAGGAAGAGAGAGGGAAGGAAGGATGAGGAGGGCGAGGGGTAGAGGTGGAGAGGAAAGGAAGGAAGAGGGAGAGAGAGGGAAGGAGGTAGAGAAGGAAAGTAAGAGGGAGAGAAAAGCATATATTAATGGAAAGGAAGGAAGAGGAGAAAGAAAAATGGAGGGAGGTGGAGAGGAAGGAAGGAAGAGGGAGAGAAAATGACGGAGGATGAGGGAAAAGGAGGTAGAGAAGGAAGGGATCATGAAGAGGGAGGAAAATGGAAGGAGGAAGAGAAGGAGAGGAAGAAAGAGGGAGAGGAAGGGCGGAGGTTGGAGGGGGGGGGAAGGAGGCATGTTAACCCCTGCACCTCGAGGACTTACACTTTATATACTTATTTATTTTTACCAACAGACGATTATGTAAAATTTTGGAGAGGTTTTTCAAAATGGATAAATTAGCTACAGCCTTAAAAAAAAAAAAAAAAAACCCAAGGCCTTCCCTAAATTGAAGAGAATCACGTAACGAGGCTAACTTAAGATGAAACCTTAGGACATTACTTGAACTGGCTTGTTTTCCCTCGTAATCCTTCTTTGTAATTGGTTTCCTCAGTCATCATTTACGGCATTAACTCCGGGATGTGACTTGCCCCTTTGTTAACAGAAGATGAAAAGAAAGAAAAACAAACGATAAAATAATAATAATAATAATAATAATAATAATAATAATAAAAATAATTCATACACCAGATTACAGGTGTCCTCCATTCATTGAAAATCTGTAACAGTTGGACTTGAACAGCTGTAGGTTGAAGTTTGCGGGGAGAACTATTCTGGGGAAGCGAGTTTCAAAGAGATGCAGTTCGGGGAATAAAAGGATTCTGATAGGCGGAAGTTCTGCAATATGGCAGTGTGACAGTCCAGTCATGAGCGCTGCCAGATGCCCGTGTAGCACGAGGGAAGGC
>NC_137006.1:42311740-42314240 GCF_032717465.1 Coenobita brevimanus | reverse complement strand
TATGAGGGAGGATGACATGGACTGGCATGGGAAAATATCTATCAGGGTTGGTAGATCGATAGATAGATAGATAGACAGGTATGTTGCTAGGTAGGTATGTTGATAATTGGATGGTTGGATGGAGAGAGAGACAGATAGATCGATAGGGGGAGAGAGAGAGAGAGAATGAACTAGATGGCAGACGGGCATTCAGACAACCGGACAGACAGACACACAAATCTCCGTATATATATATATATATATATATATATATATATATATATATATATATATATATATATATATGGATAAACAGATTAATTGTATTGTAGGCTATTGTATTGTATTGTATTTTAGCGGCTGGCTCATACACGCATCTCTACTGTATATATTGAAGCCGTGTTGTATTGAGGGATTTACGTAGGTGAAGGATTTATACGAGGGATTTATATAGATAAGGGATTTATAGATGAGGGATTTATATAGATGAGGGATTTATATAGATGAAGGGTTTATATACGTGAGGGATTTACATAGAAGGATTTAAACGAGGGATTTATATAGAAGGATTTATATACCTGACGGATTTATATAGAAGGATTTAAACGAGGGATTTAGATGAAGGATTTATATAGATGAGGGATTTATATAGATGAGGGATTTATATAGATGAAGGATTTATATAGATGAAGGATTTATATAGATGAGGGATTTATATAGATGAGGGATTTATATAGATGGATTTATATAGATGAGGGATTTATATAGATGAGGGATTTATAGAGATGGATTTATATAGATGAGGGATTTATAGAGATGGATTTATATAGATGAGGGATTTATAGAGATGGATTTATATAGATGAGGGATTTATATACATGAAGGATTTATATAGTTAAGGGATTTATAGAGATTAGGGATTTATAGAGATGAGGGATTTATATACATGAGGGATTTATATATATGAAGGATTTATATAGATGAAGGATTTATATAGATGAGGGATTTATATAGATGAAGGATTTATATAGATGGCTTTATATACATGAGGGATTTATATAGATGAGGGATTTATATAGATGGATTTATATACAGTACATGAGGGATTTATATACATGAGGGATTTATATAGATGAAGAATATTACTACTACAACTACTACTATTTTTCTACTACTACTACTACTACTGCTACTACTACTACTACTGCTACTACTACAACCACTACCACTACATATCCTGTACTGTACACGCACACATACAACATACATACATACCTATACATACACACAGACCTGCACATAGATAACCAATAGATAAAACAGACAGATAGATACAAAGGAATAGATAGATGGGCAATAGACGAAAGAATTTTGTGATAAAGATAGACTGATAATCCATTCTTTGTCTCAGTGTCATGTTGAAATATATCAGTTTGTAGTAATATATGTTTCTCTCTCTCTCTCTCTCTCTCTCTCTCTCTCTCTCTCTCTCTCTCTCTCATTCTGTGGCGCTTTGGACAGTTCGGCGCCCTCTGGTTTCGTCTCGAGGTAGTGAACGTTGGTCGAGTTTATACCGAATTAGTTATTATGGCGAAATGGACTATCTGGAATGTTGCTGGGCGATATTTATACCTTCTAAGATCAAGTTATTTATGTAATTGTTTGTAAATATACCTGCTTAAATACACCCTGCAAAGTTCACCCAGTCTCAGTGCAATACCCGCGTCCACCAGTTGGTCTAGGTCGGAACAAGTTTATTTTTAGTTTTTTTGCCCCATTCTTGCGTGACCCTTAACCCTTTCATCAAGTTTGGTACACACACACGTCGAGTAAAACACCCTCTTTCTCCTCGCCAGCGCGGTTGTCTTGTCATTAGAATGAATATTGAAGTGATTATTCGAAAGAAAAAGGTCAGACTCATAGATTTTTATATTGGTCAGGATGATGGCGAGGGACAGGGCGACGTGGAGGCGATTTGTTTGTGGCCGCCTCGAACGGGATTGAGGCGTCTGGCAATTAGATAGATAGATAGCTAGATGATTTGTAAACACTACACGTGGTTTTGTTTTGGCGTCTTCGTTGTCATGGCAACCACTCCTTCAGTCACGTGTTCTTATTGTTTATAATTGGGTGATAAGTTACCGAGATACTGGAAGAAAAATTGGTCTTATTTTCCAGGCCGTTATCGTCATTGCCTTTTTCATTAACAGCGAGAGTACAGCTATCATCATCATTATCCTTTGTATCATTGTCATCACTCTCCTCCTCCTCCTCATCATCATCATCATCATCGCCACCTCCACCACCTCCGCTATCATAATCATCATAATCCTCCTCATCACCACTACAACCATCACCGTCATCACCACCACCACCACCACTCATCATCATTATCTTAATCCTGTTCATTACCACCACCACCACCACCACCACTATCATCATCATCATCATCACCACCACCACCACCACCACCACCACCACCACCACCACCCACCCGCCTAGTTACCATACTCCCTGAATG
>NC_137006.1:42299240-42304240 GCF_032717465.1 Coenobita brevimanus | reverse complement strand
CCACAACTGCCAACATTCCTATCACAACTACCAACATTCCTGCCACAACTACTAACATTCCTAACACAACTACCACCATTCCTATCACAATCACCACCATTCCTACCACAACTACCAACATTCCTACCACAATTACCAACATTCCTACCACAACTACCAACATTCCTACCACAACTACCAACATTCCTACCACAATCACCACCATTCCTACCACAACTACTAGCATTCCTACCACAACTACCAACATTCCTACCACAGCCACCAACATTCCTACCATAACTACCAGCATTCCTACCACAACTACCAACATTCCTACCACAATCACCACCATTCCTACCACAATCACCACCATTCCTACCACAACTACCAACATTACCACAACTACCACCATTCCTACCACAACTACCACCATTCCTACCACAATCACCACCATTCCTACCACAACTACCAACATTCCTACCACAACTACCAACATCCCTACCACAACTACCAACATTCCTACCACAGTCACCATTCCTACCACAATCACCACCATTCCTACCACAACTACCAACATTCCTACCACAACTACCAACATTCCTACCACAATCACCAACATTCCTACCACAACTACAAACATTCCTACCACAACTACCAACATTCCTGCCACAACTACCAACATTCCTACCACAACTACCAACATTCCTACCACAACTGCCAACATTCCTACCACAACTACCAACATTCCTACCACAACTGCCAACATTCCTACCACAACTGCCAACATTCCTACCACAACTACCAGCATTCCTACCACAACTACCAACATTCCTACCACAACTACCTACATTCCTACCACAATCACCAACATTCCTAACACAACTTCCAACATTCCTAACACAACTACCAACATTCCTAACACAAGTACTAACATTCCTACAACTACTAACATTCCTACCAAAACTACCAATGTTCCTACCACAAGTACCAACATTCCTACCACAGTCACCACCATTCCTACCACAACTACCAACATTCCTACCACAATCACCAACATTCTTACCATAGTCAACTGCATTCCAGCCATTACTGTTGCTACCACTACCAGACTCCTACCATCACTACTTCCACTGCTGCCATCGCCAACATTGCTACCATTATCCCTAACATTCATACCACAACTACCACCATCACCAACATTCTCACCAGTGTCACCACCATTATCATCTATAACCACCACCACCACCACTACCATAACCACCACCAGTACCATAACCACCACCACCACCACCACCATAACCACCACCACCACCACCTCTACCATCACCACCACTACCACAACCACCACCACCACAACCACCACCACCATAACCACCACCACCATAACCACCACCACCACTACCATAACCACCACCACAATCATCATCACCACCACTACCATAACCACCACCACTAACATCCTTAAATATAAAACAACAACAAAACGATAGCAACAACAAAAACAATAAAAAACTTTCAAAATCAAAATATATTTAATCATCAATACAAAGGAGTAAAAATTTTAAGAAAGGAAAAATGAAAAAAAAAAAATAATTGTTGTTTATCGAATTATTTTTTATATATAATTGTGAAAGGGTTGAAGTAAGGAGAGGAAGACTGAGAATGAGGGAGAGTGTATGTGGGAGTATAAGGAGGAGGAGAAGGAAGGGTGAGTGTTGAAGGAAGGAAGGAAGGAAGGAATCAAGGAAAGCAGAGGAAGAGGGGAAGGAAAGAAAGTGAAGGAGTTTGTGTATCGATGGGTGTAAGTAGAGAAGGAAGGAAGAAGGAAGAGAAGAGGAAGGAAGGAAGGCAGGAAAGGAAAAGAAATGAAGGAAAGTAGAAGGAAGAGAAGAGGAAGGAAGGAAGGCAGGAAAGGAAAAGAAATGAAGGAAAGTAGAAGGAAGAGAAGAGGAAGGAAGGAAGGCAGGAAAGGAAAAGAAATGAAGGAAAGTAGAAGGAAGAGAAGAGGAAGGAAGGAAGGAAAGTATAAGAAATGAAGGAAAGAAGGTGAAAGAATGTGTATGGATGGGTGTAAGAGAAAGTATGGAAAATGTAGAAGGAAGGGAGGCAAGAAGAAGGAAGGAAGGAAGGAAAGAAAGAAGGAAGGAAGGGAGGCAAGAAGAAGGAAGGAAAGAAGGAAAGAAAGAAGGAAAGATGGACCCAAGGAAGAGGTCGACAGTGAGTAAGATAGCTTTAAGAGTAAGAAGAGGTACACCAAGAACGAGATGGAGAGATTGTGGTATATGAAGGAGAGAGAGAGAGAGAGAGAGAGAGACGGGAAGGAGCGTGTTAGGAAGAATGTGTAAGAATGAGGTGACAGGAAGAAGTATAGTTAGATTAAAAATAAGATGAGGATAATATGAGGGAGTGTGTGTGTGTGTGTGTGTGTGTGTGTGTGTGTGTGTGTGTGTGATAGAGGTAGATTGAGTGTGTGGTGTGTGGTAGAATTAGAAGTAGATTAATAATATGAAAGCGAAGGTTGTGAGGGAGGGAGTGTGAGTGTGGAGTGGTTGGAGTAAGGAGAGAGAGGAAAAAATGATTAGCCACACCACCACACCACAGTACCACACCACACGTTACACCACACCACATCACTTACCATCTCACCTTCTTGTCATCACTCCTGCCCAAGAATTCCCCACTCATCACCACTTCATTACCACACCACATCGACACACAGCACCACACCACAACACCACCCACACCCCCACACTGCAGCACACCACACTGCTCCCCACACACCACCACACCACAATCACTTACCACCACTAACCACATACCACACACCACACCAGAACCACACGTCCTTACACCACACCCACACACACCACACCACACCACACCACACTTTTTTGGGCTAGGGCAGGTGTCTAATTTACATGAGATAGAAAGAAGGCAGGTGTAGGCAGGTGAGGACAGGTGACGTGCGGCTGTCGACAGAGAGAGAGAGAGAGAGAGAGAGAGAGAGAGAGAGAGAGAGAGAGAGAGGAAGGGGAAATTGGTGTATGAAAAGAAGAGAAAAAAAGAAAATGAAGAGAGAAGGAAGAAAGTGGTAGAGAAAAATGACAAGGAGGGAGAAAGAAGGAAGCATAATTAGACGTGACTGAGAGAGAGAGAGAGAGAGAGAGAGAGAGAGAGAGAGAGAGAGAGAGAGAGAATGCAATCAAGAAGGGGAGGAACAAAATTACATGGAGAAGGAGGAAGGGGAGAAGGAGATAAGTGCAGGAGAGAGTCACGGAAGGAAGGAAGGAAGGAAGGAAAAAGGAAGGAAGGGGGAAAGAGGAAAATGAGGGGAGTGAAGGAGGAAGGAAGGAGGGAAAGAAGAAAAAAGGGAGAAACGAAGGAAAGAAGGAAATAGGAAAGAATGGTCAAGAGGAAGAAGAGAAGGAAATAACGAAGGGGAGACTGATGGAGGAAGAAAAATGGAAGGGAAATGGAAATGAAGGAAAGAGGAAAAAGGAAAGAAGGAAGGAAGGAGAGAGAGAGAGAGAGAGAGAGAGAGAGAGAGAGAGAGAGAGAGAGAGAGAGAGAGAGAGAGAGAGAGAGAGAGAGAGAAAAAAAACAATGGAGAGACTAAGGAGGAAAGGAAGGAGGAAAAAAATACGGAAGAAGAAGTCATGAAGGACGGAAGGAAGGAACGAAGGAGAGAAGGATGAAATGAAGGAACGGAGGGGCGAATAGAAGGAAGGAAGGAAGGAGGGAAGAGAAGAGAAAATGAAGGTAGAGAGACTTAAGAGGGAGTATAAGGAGCGAAGGAATGATAAAACAAAAAGGAAGGGGAGAGAGAATTGAGGAAAGAAGGAGGGAAGGAAGGAAGGAAGGAAGGAAGGAGGATGTAGGCGTGTATGTAGGAGAAAGAAATGTAGGAAGGAAAAAGAAAATGAAGAGAAAGAGGGAAGGAATGGAAAGTGGTGGAGGGAAGGAAGGGAGGAAAGAAGGAAGGAAGGAAGGATAAAGAAAACTAAAGAGGAAACGTATATGAAGCGAGAGAGAGAGAGAGAGAGAGAGAGAGAGAGAGAGAGAGAGAGAGAGAGAGGCGCCAAGTGATATGGAAAGCGGAAAGAAAAATTAAAATGAGAGGTTGGAATTGGTGTCAGGGAAGGAAGGAAAAAGAAGGATGGAAGGAAGATGGTGATAAGGAAGGAGGGAGGGAGGGAGAGGGGGTAGGGAGGGAGGGAGGATGGAAGGAAGATGGTGATAAGGACGGAAGGGGGGAGGGAGGGAGGGAGGAAGGAATGGAGGGAAGGGAGGGAGAGAGGAAGGATAGGAATGAAGGAGATTGATTTAAAGGAAGGAAGGAAGGAGGGAGGGAGAGAGGAAGGCAGGAAGGACGAAGGGAGGGAAGATGGGAATGAAGGAAATTGATAGGGAGGAAGGAAGGAAGATAAAGAAAGAAGGGAGAGTGACGGGATGGGGTGAAGGAAACGAAAGGTAGAAGAGAGAGAGAGAGAGAGAGAGGAAGAATTCAGGAAAAAAAGAGAATGAATAGGGATAGAGTGGGAGTGAAGGAAAGTGAGGAATAGAGGGAAGGAAAGAATGGCGGGAAAAGAGAGAGAGAGAGAGAGAGAGAGAGAGAGAGAGAGAGAGTGCTCAATACACTCGTAAAGTAGGACGATGAAAGTAAGAAAATGAAAGATAATGCCTTTCTCCTTGTGAAATTAAAGAAAGTGAGATAAAGAGATGAGAAAAAATATATAAAGAAAATGGAAGAAAGTGCAAAAAATAAAGTCAGGAATTTTAAGCAAAAAGTGTTATGAGAAAAATCAAAGAAAAGTAGAAATAAGTAAAAATTAAAGTGAGGAAATGAAAGAAAGTGAGGGAATGAAAGATAGTACCTGCGTCTCACCTTCTTGCTCACCTGGTCTTGGCGTAGGTGGAACTAATTAGCTGACTTAAAGAGAGAAAAGCCAGGGAATTGAGAGAGTAAAGTGAGAAAATGAAAGAGAGTCTAGTGATGGAAGTAAAGTTATTAAAGTAAGACA
>NC_137006.1:42279240-42291740 GCF_032717465.1 Coenobita brevimanus | reverse complement strand
TACGGTAGGACCCGTATTGAGGAAGCTCCCCAACACATTTACCTAGGCGATTTATTTATTACACCTTATTTATTTTGATATATTTATTACACCTTATTTATTTTGATATATTTATTACACCTTATTTATTTTCATATATTTATTACACCTTATTTATTTTCATTTATTTATTACACCTTATTTATTTTCATTTATTTATTACACCTTATTTATTTTATTACACCTTACCACAAATATCTGGCTTTTACTATTAGCCCCTATTCTGAAAGTTCCCTAACACATTTACCTAGGCGATTTATTTTATTACACCTGGCCGTCCTCCTCTGTTACGTAAATCCTTCCAATATCGTCATACTCTGCATAAATATCGGGGAAACGATTATTACTCAGCCATATCCAAAAATAAATCGCTAAGGAAGAGGTGTTAGGGAGCTTCCTTACCCAGCGAGAATACTTGATGTTTTTTAAATAAATTTCCGTAACACCTTTTCGTGAGGGAATGATTCTGCATATTACAACTCAGTTTCCCTTTTCTTCGTGTGATTCGTTTTTGCGTGAGAGACTGACTAGGAGAGAGTGATGAGGAGGGAAGGGGGAGTGGGGACCGGGAGACCGAGGATGAGATGGGGGTTTATGTGAGAGATTGGGAGGGGTGTTGGAGATTGGACAGCCAGATGGCGAGGGACAGGGTGACGTGGAGGCGATTTGTTTGTAGCCACCCCATACGAGATTAAAGGCGTTTGTAGATAGATATATACATAGATATAGAAAGGGTGGTAGGTAAATAGATAGATAGATAGAGAGATAGGTGGTTAGGCATTGATAAACAGATTGGTGGATAGATAGATAGATAGAAGTAGAATTTAAATGATCCCACAAAATCTCTCTCTCTCTCTCTCTCTCTCTCTCTCTCTCTCTCTCTCTCCCCTGCCCTGAAAAAAAGAAAGAAAGAAAAATGGGCAGATATTTAGAAAAAAAAAAGTGCTTGTGTGTGTGTGTGTGTGTGTGTGTGTGTGTGTGTGTGTGTGTAGAGAGAGAGAGAGAGAGAGAGAGAGAGAGAGAGCAAACTTAATCAATGCAAGGATGAATGAATAGCCAAGAAAGCTGAAGGGGTGGGGATAGGGGGAAAGGGGAGGGGGTAGTAAGGAGGGAGGGAGGGAGAAGGGGGAGGGGGGATATCTCTGACATCATAAGAATGATTTTAGGTTGAAGAAAGCATGGAATTTGACCCTTAAGGAGAATTAATTTTTCATTGGTCTGTTCCGAGAGAGAGAGAGAGAGAGACAGACAGATAGACAGACAGACAGACAAAGAGAGAGGGGGAGAAATGAAAGTGTGTTTCTGTGCGTGTACATGTATACGAGTGCTTGTGTATGTGTGTGTGTGTGTGTGTGTGTGTGTGTGTGTGTGAGAGAGAGAGAGAGAGAGAGAGAGAGAGAGAGAGAGACAGCAGACAGACAGATAGACAGACAGACAGACAAAGAGAGAGGGGGAGAAATGAAAGTGTGTTTCTGTGTGTGTACATGTATACGAGTGCTTGTGTGTGTGTGTGTGTGTGTGTGTGTGTGTGTGTGTGTGAGAGAGAGAGAGAGAGAGAGAGAGAGAAGAAATTGGAGGGAATGGTGATATACTGTCCCTTTCCTCCTAATCTCTCTCTCTCTCTCTCTCTCTCTCTCTCGTGCACTTCCGTCCATGTGTTGGCACTTTGTGTACGGATCAATAGTGTGGGTGTGCGTGTGCGTGTGTGTGCGCGTGTGTAAGTGTAGTGCAGCATTCGTGAACGTTCTCTTTTCTGACACCGATTGCCACCACCACTACTACCAACATTACTACCACAACTACCAACATTACCACCACTACTACCAACATTACTACCACAACTACCATTACTACCACACCTACCATCATTACTACCACAACTACCAACATTACTACCACAACTACCAACATTACCACCACTACTACCAACATTACTACCACAACTACCAACATTACTACCACACCTACCATCATTACTACCACATCTACCAACATTACTGCCACAACTACCAACATTACTACCACAACTACCAACATTACCACCACAACTACCAACATTATTACCTCAACTACCAACATTACTACCACACCTACCAACATTATTACCACAACTACCAGCATTACTATCACAACTACCATCATTACTACCACAACTACCAACATTATTGGCACCACTACCACCATTACTACCACAACTACCAACATTACTACCATTATCACCACTACTACCAACATTACTATCACTACCACCAACATTACCACCACTACTACCAACATTACTATCACTATCACTACTACTACCAACATTACTACCATTATCACCACTACTATCACCATTACTACCACTATCACCATTACTACCAACATTACTACCACTATCACCATTACTGCCAACATTACTACCACTATCACCACTACTACCAACATTACTACCACTATCACCACTACTACCAACATTACTACCACTATCACCACTACTACCAACATTACTACCACTATCACCACTACTACCAACATTACTACCACTATCACCACTACTACCAACAGTACTACCACTATCACCACTACTACCTACATTACTACCACTATCACCACTGTCATAACTACTACCAGCTACCAACATTTCCATCAATACTACCACTGCTACCAGCATTACTACCACTACTACCAACATTACCCCTATTACTATCATTATTACCACCTCTTCTACCAAAATTACTACCACAACTACCAGCATTACCACCACCACCAACATCAGCACTATTGAAAACATTACTAACGCTACTACCAACATTGCCACCACTGCTACCAACATTACCATCATTATTCCTACTGATACCAACATTCCTGACGCTCCTACCACTATTACCAACATTACCACCACTACAGCCAACATTACCATCACTACTACCAACATTACCATCACTGCTACCAACATTCCTACCACTACAACCAATATTGCAACCACTACTACCAACATTATCATCACAATTACCAACATTATCATCACTACTACCAACACTATCATCACTACTACCAACATTACCACTACAACCAACATCACCACTTTTACCTACAGTCTCATCTACCACTGTTACTACCATCACTACTACCACAACCATGATAATTGCTACCACTACTACCATCTTATAATTTGCACTACCACTCACCACCACTACGAACATTACCACCACTACCGCCACCACAACAACCACCATCACCACCACCACCACCACAACCACTACTACCAACATTACCAGCACTATCACCAACATTTCCACCACCACCACCACCACTACTACCAACATTACCAGCACTATCACCAACATTTCCACCACCACCACTACTACCAACATTACCAACACTAAAACCATCCCTACCAACAGTCACCACTACTACCAGAAGTACCACTACCACCATCAGCACTACGACTACCACCACCACCACCACCATTTCTACCTATGCTGTCACTACCACTATCACCACCATCATCACTAGTCTTACCACCAATACCACCGTCATTACCATCACCTTCACTACCACCACCATCACTACCTATACTTTCATCACCACCACTACCATCACCATCATCACATCCATCAATCACCACCAATACCACCACTATCACCACCATCATCACCACAACTCTTCCCCCTACTTGTCATCACTACCCCGTTATCACCACCACAACCACCACCACCACTACTACTGCTTGCTTTCCCATCATCACCGCCACCACCACACCACTACCACACCACACCACACCACACCACACCACATCACACAACTAGCCCCACCACACACCCCACCACCACCACACCACACCACACCACTTTAAGCTGTGTGGTATTAATATCTTGACTAGGACGCTGGTATTTTTGGTGTTATACCACTCCCATGCACAACATAGCGAGGTATTGGTTTAACCCGAGAGAGAGAGAGAGAGAGAGAGAGAGAGAGAGAGAGAGAGATCTGCCTGTGTATGCGTGTTTGTTTGCGTGCGTGAGAAAGAGAGAGAGAAAAGAAGAAAAGGGCATAAAGGAAAGTGTGTGTGTGTGAGAGAGAGAGAGTATCCACCTGCTGTGCGTGCGTGCTTGCGTGTGTGAGAATATATAAAGAGAGAGGGAGAGAGAGAGAGTTTGTGTGTGTGTGTGTGTGTGTGTGTGTGTGTGTGTGTATTTGAAGACTGATGTAAATTTAGACTGTGTGTATATCTGTATGCGTGTACGTTTGTGCGCGCGCATGTGTGTATGCTAATATGTGTTTGCCTACATGAGTGCTTGCATACAGTATGTGTACTATCTTGAGCGTGTGCGTATTTAAGTGTGTATGTAAGTATGTCGTACATTGGTATTGATTGGCAGTCATGGGTCTGTGTTGTAATGGCCACGTAATACTCTTGGGAAGCAGGTATACTTCTCTCTCTCTCTCTCTCTCTCTCTCTCTCTCTCTCTCTCTCCTCACTTCACATTCCCCTCACCTCCTCCCCTCTTTCCCCCTCCTTTGCATCATCTCTCCCATTCAACCGTCCTTTTCTCTTCCCCTCGCTCTTTTATTTTCTCCCTCCATTTATCTCTATCTCGTATCCCCTTCCTCTCCTCCCCTCATGTCAGTCTTCCCCCCACACCCCTTTCTTCCCCTCCCCTTCCCTTCAGTAACACTTTCCTCTATATCTTCTCTCCGTCCCTCACTCTTCATTTCTTTTCCCCACTCCAACACCTCTCACCCCTTCCTCTCACCTTCATTTCCCTACCATTGCCTTCTCCTCCCCCTTCCCTTCCCTTCCCTTCGTCCTTCCTCCCATTCCTTTCCTCCCCTAAATATTCCATTCTTTCTCCCGTCCCCTCCTGTTCTCCCTCTCCTCCTCCTCTCCCTTCCCTCCTCCCTGCTCTCCTCCTTTCCTTCTCCCTGCCCTCCTCCTCTCCCTCCCCTCCTCCTCTCCCTCCCATCCTCTCCCTCTTCCTGCCCTCCTCCTTTCCCTCCCCTCCTCCTTTCCCTCTCCCTCCCTTCCTTCTCCCTCCCCTCCTCCTCTCCCTCCTCTCCTCCTTACCTTCCTTTTCTCCCCTCCCCTCCCTCCCTCTCCTCATCTCCACTCATCTTCTCACGCGGCGGGAGATGAAATAAATCAATTAGACTAAATCCTCTTGTAACCTCTGCTGGATTTATCACACTTCCCTAAGTCTCCCCTCAGCCCACTAATCGCCCCCTGTTTTCTTTAATGGGGATTCCTCTTTAGAAGATGGGATGAGGGGTGGTGTAGTCCTAGGAGCCTCCCTGTCACCCCCTCCCACCTAAACCTCTTCTGATCGATGACATTTTTGTATATACTTTTTAGCTCAAATTTCCCGTATTCAGCGTTGGACAGAAAATTGTTTAACTTTGGTCGTGTGGAAGGTATTGAAGGATCTCTCTCTCTCTCTCTCTCTCTCTCTCTCTCTCTCTCTCTCTCTCTCTCTCTCTCTCTCTCTCTCTCTCTCTCTCTCTCTCTCTCTCTCTCTCAGCTGAATAAAATCGTCTGACGGTAGCTGCGACGCAATTCTAAACGTGTCCCTACCAAGAAAAGGTTAAAACGTAAGTAAATATATAAATAAATAAAACACGAAGAGAGTGTATGTGAGTGAGGTGGAGGGGGGAAGAGGGAGGGGGAGGCCGAGGATGAGATGGAGGGATGGGGTGGAGAGGTATATGAGAGAGGGGTGTGTGGGTTGGGAGCAGGGCAGTGAAATGGCGGGGGACGGCGACGTGGAGGCGATTTGTTTGTGGCCACCCCAAACGGGATTGAGGCGTCTGGCAATAGATAGATAGATTGACATTAGAATATTAGTAAGTAAAATGACCCTAATACTTCATCAAATATTCGTGAATCTTGCGTCAATTGCAGGGAGAGAGAATTAATGGGAATATTTAGGCCTAACGAGGTAAAATATTCGCTCTCTCGTGGTAGGCTCAAATCTAAAATAAAAACCAAAGCATTCGTCCACCAATGCGCGTCGCCCAGCACTGAAAAATTAAATAAATAAATAAGCTAGAATGGCACTCCGTAGAACGCATACCTCTGCCAACGCCCTATCTCGCAGTGTTAAAGAAAATGAAAAAAAAAAAAAAAAACCTGGATCCGCACCTTTATCCGGATCCGCACCAAAATTTAATGGAGTCTATTCTGGACCAAGGCCCATTCTTCTACCAAGTTCCGTGGAAATCCGTCCAGTAGTTTTTGTGTAATCTTGCTCACAAACCAACCAACAAATAAACGGACAGGGGTGAAAACATAACTTCCTTGGTGGGGGTGATAAATAAATAATCCTTTTGCAATCGAAGGCATATCATAGCAGCGTCTCCCAAATAGAAAAAAGTCTCAGGATTTTGCCCGCCGCGTTTCACTGTCTCTTGGCGTCTCTGCCTAAGAAAACTAGATCAGTAAATCCTCTGGCAATCGGAGGCATACCACTGCAGCTTCACCAAATTTGTCAGCCAGCAAGCCACATGTTCCGAGATGCTCACCACAAAGTTTGGATACAATTTGCCCAACTTGCTTCTGAGATATTTTGGGAACAGACAGACACACACACACACACACACACACACACACACACACAGAGGCATGATTACATTATCGCCTCGCTAGGAGGGCAACAAGCCATTTTTTTATCGTGTGTGTGTGTGTGTGTGTGTGTGTGTTTCTCTCTCTCTCTCTCTCTCTCTCAGGTGCATGTGAGAAGAAACATGGCCCGCCTCTACATATTCTTCCTCCCTTCCTTCCTTCCCTCCCTCCTTCTTGCCTTCCTTCCTCCCTTCCTTCCTCCCTTCCTTCCTTCCTTCCTTCCCTCCCTCCTTCTTGCCTTCCTTCCTTCCTTCCTTAATCCACCCTATTTCCTTTGTCACATGCATGCTCCATTCCTTTGATCTTCCTTCCTTCCTTCTTTCCATCTCTCCTTCATTTCTTTAAGCCTTCTATACTTCTTTCCTTTATTTCTTTAAGCCTTCTATACTTCTTTCCTTTATTTCTTCTTTCCTTCTTCTTTTCTTCTGTCATTCTATATTTCTTTCACTCCGTTCCTTCGTTTCATCCCGTCTTTCGTGTCTTTTCATTCTGTCCGTTCGTTCTTTCCTTCCTTCTTCCCTTCCTTCCTTCCTTCCTTCCTTCTTTCCTTCCTTCCTTCCTTCCTTCCTTCATCCATCCATCCATCCATCCATCCATCCAGCCAGCCATCCTTCCTTCCCTCCGTCCCTCCCTCCCTTTTGCCTACCACTGTTCTTGACACCGGTACATTATCCAGATTTCCTCCCTCCCTCCCTCCCTCCCCGCTTTATGCAACTTTCCTCCCTTCCTCCCTCCCTTTCTCCTACATTACCTCTTTCTCCTTTTTCTCCCTTTCTCCTCCCCTCCACACAACACCTTTCTCCCTTCCTGCTTTCTTCCCTCTCTCCCTTATAACTTCTTCCTCCCTCCCACACACCCTCCTTCCTTACTTCCCTCTCCTTCCTTCTCTCCCTTCCCCTCCCTGCTTCCTCCCTCCCTCCCAGCACCACTTCTAATCCCTTTTTGATACTCTCTCTCTCTCTCTCTCTCTCTCTCTCTCTCTCTCACACACACACACACACACACACACACACACACACACAACAGGGCAATGTGGAGAGAGTCATCAGTCACAAACCATGCGTAATTAGTGAGAATAATTACCTTAGTCCGGTGACAGTCTCTCTCTCTCTCTCTCTCTCTCTCTCTCTCTCTCTCTCTCTCTCTCTCTCTCTCTCTCTTACACACACACACACACACACACACACACACACACACACACGCCTCCCACTTCTCCCTCAAGTCCCTCCCTCTTCCTCCCTCCCCTCCCCTCTCTCCCTCACCCCCTCCCTCCCACATCCCTCCTCCCTCCTCATTATCATTCACGCACCAACAGGCGTAAGATAAAGATAAAGAAGCTGAACAGAATGATTTATAAACGATAGCAGCCCTAATGATCGGAGTAACTCTAGTAATTTATTAATCACAGACTCCTTTATTTGGTTAAGAATAAATCGCAGGTGTGTTAGTGTTACGACAGAAGCACTAGAAAAATGAGGACATGAGGTAGGGCGGCTTGATGTGGTGGGAAGGAGTGGTGATTGTGTGTGTGTGTGTGTGTGTGTGTGTGTGTGTGTGTGTGTGAAAGACGAGTACATGAGGCAGGGCAGCTTGATGTGGTGGGAAGGACGGTAATGAGTTGTGAAAGAGAGGCTGTGTGTGTGTGTGTGTGTGTGTGTGTGTGTGTGTGTGTGTGTGAGGCGTCATGTACTAGGTAGATTAATCAATATAGTTGGGTAGGTAGAAAACGTAGAAAGGTAGGTAGGCAGGTAGGTTGGTATGTAATTAAGTAGGTAGGTAGGTAGGTAATTAAGTAGGTAGGTAGGTGAGTTAGTAGTTGGTAGATGGATAGATGAATAGGTAGGTAAGTTACTGGGCAGTTAAATAGATATAAGTCGATAGATAAATGTATGGATAACTAGATAAATGTAGTAATGAATAGGAAGCTACATACGTAAATAGATAGATAGATAGATAGATAGATCCTTAAAATAGTCTTTTAAAGGTGGAGGTGTTTTTAAAATCAGGAATATTTTAAAACATCAGATTTTCTTGTTTTTCTTCTTTGCTCAATAAAGTGCTTGATTTTTTCTTTATTTTTTTATTTACTTTTTTTATGTATATATAAAAAAAAGGTGGAAAATATTATAGTAAAAAAATGTAGTTAGTTTTATTGATGTGTGTGATTTTCAAATTCCTTTTCGCTTTCCTCCTCTTCTTGTCTCTTTCTGATCTTTTTTCCTGCCTTCCATAATTTCATACTGTCTTCTTTCCTTCTTTCCTTGCTTGCTTGCTTCTTTGCTTCCTTCCTTCCTTCCTGTCTTGTTTCCTTGCTTCCTTCCTTCCTTCCTTCCTTCCTTCCTCTTTTCCTTGCATCCTTCCTTCCTTCATCTCTTGTTTCCTTGCTCCTTTCCATCCTCTTTTCCTTCCTTCCTTCCTTCCTTCCTTCGCTTTTAGCCTACCGCTGTGCCTGACATCGCTACATTAACTTCACACACACACACACACACACACACACACACACACACACACACACACACACACACACACACACACACACACACACACACACACACACACACAGCCAGAAGTCTCCCCAGAGTGTGTGTGTGTTTGAGTCAGTGTTGTAACAGCTGGACTTAATCACCAGAGTTGCTGTTTAGAGAGAGAGAGAGAGAGAGAGAGAGAGAGAGAGAGAGAGAGAAAGAAAGGGGAGAAGAAAGAAACGAAAGGAAGGAAGGAAAGAAGAGTAAAAGAGAGGAAGGAAAGAAGGAAGGCCTACTTAGTTTTCATCCCTTCTCTCTCTTTTCCTCTCTTTTTCCTCTCTTTTTTTTTTCCTCTCTTTGTTTTAATTAATTTCTCGATTCATCCGTCTCCTTTCCTACATCCACCCTTCCTCTCTTCCTTCCTTCATGCATTCATTCTTTCCATCCAGCCTTTCTTCTTCCCTTCATTCCTTCCTTCATTCATTCATCTGCTTTCTTCCCCTTCTGTCATCAACCCTTCCTATCTCCGTTCCCTCCTTTCTTCCTTCCTTTTTTTCTTCCTTCCTTCCTTTTTTTCTTTCTTCCTTCCGTCCTTTCTTTCCTACTTCCTTCATTTCATCCTTCCATTCAATTATCCATCCATCCTTCCTTCCTTCCTTCCTTTCCTACTTCCTTCCATTCCTGCTTCCTTCCTTTCATCCTTCCATTCAATTATTCATCCATCCTTCCTTCCTTCCTTCTTTCCTTCCTTCCTTCCCTCCTTCCTTCCTTCCCACAGGCAGTATAAGGTACTGCCAACAATTACTTACGCTTTTATAAGGTGACACGATAATACCACCCCACCCCCCCTTTCTCCCTCACACCCTTCCCCCACAACCCCCTCCCCCCCTCCCCCACACCCCCTCACCCCCACCACCCCTTCGCTTTCACCCCCATCCTCATCGCCACCACCCCTTTCTCCCTCACCCCCACCCCACCACCCCTTCCCCCTCACTTTCACTCTCCCCCACCCTCACCCCACCGTCTTCACCCTCATCCTAACCCCCACCCCCTCACCTCGTCTTTTCCAACCCCCCCCTTCTCACCTTTCTCCCTCACTCCTCACCCTTGCCCCGACTCCCATAGCAAACCTCTCTCTCTCTCTCTCTCTCTCTCTCTCTCTCTCTCTCTCTCTCTCTCTCAGCCAGGTCGATAGATACATGTTTCCTAAACACACACACACACACACACACACACACACACACTTTTCACTGCTCCCGCCATACCCCTTCAGACCGAGGGCTTGTTTATATCTTCACTACAGTACTGCGCTAATCACGAAGAAGTGCGAAGGAGGGAAAGTAATACCAAGCCCTCCAAACACCTCCCTTCATCTATACTCCGCTCACCGTAAATTGTCAAGGATTTTCGCCGTTTTCCTGTTTTCTTTTCCAATAGTTTAATAGCCAAATAAAACAATACTACGGGTCTTCTTTCCCTCCTTAGCACTTCTTCGTGACTAGCATCGTATTGGAAGGTTAAGTTCTTATGTTAATTCAGCATTCAAGGAGATGGAGATTTTTTTTTTTACCAATTTCAATGTTGAGAATATGGGCAGCGATATTTCCCCCCTTTGTATACTGTTTCCTGTGCCTCCTTCATTAGCACTTCTTCGTGACTAGGACCATATTCTAGGGGACCTTGCCAAGCCTCTCTATTCATGGAGATGGAAATATTTACGCCCAGTTAAAGTGAATATTGTGTAGGTAAATGAAGACTATACTGTATGTGGTAATAGTAGTAATAGTAATAGTAATGATACTACTACTACTACTAATAATAATGGAAATAATAATAAAGCAGCATCAACAGCCCTCAGTAATAATAATCCTGGTAACGACAACAATAATAATAATAATAACTGATAATAATAATAATAATAATAATAATAATAATAAGCTATACACTGCTAAAACTCCCATTCTGTTTACCTGTTTCTGCCCTCAAATTAGCCGAAACGGTACATTACAGTGCAACAATTTTTCAATCAACCTCCCAAAAATGCACGAACTTAAAGATTGCGTTAAAAAAATGGGGTGCAATCGGCCTCCGGTTTCCAAAAATGCTGTTAATTAGCACACGTCTGTATCTTAGGTTACACGGTGAATGTGGCGGGGCATTTCCGTGGAATTTCATGTATGCAGAGAGAGAGAGAGAGAGAGAGAGAGAGAGAGAGAGAGAGAGAGAGTTTGTGTGCCTGTCTGTCTGTCCTCTATGGAAATCAATGGGGATGCATATAGAACTCTCTTAACAGCTCCGACAGGTGTATTTTTTTACGACGAATTTAAACGTATTAAGCGTTTACGAACCTAAGGTGAGACGGCTCCTCTGATGGCCAAGATTAATCAGAAATACCTAAGTCAACCTGGTGGAATGATGGTAGCCAATTACCTTTGAATTTCGTACTTCTGTCACCATCTCATTAGCTACAGCGGGTGGGATGGGTGGACAGATTGGTGGGATGGGTGGGCAGGGTTGGTGGGATGGGTGGGCAGGGTTGGTGGGTGGGTGGGTAGTGGGAAAAGTAGGTTCATGAAGAGTATAATTACCCAGGGGATGTGGGCCAGAGGATAAAATTGGAACCCTAGGGTCTTCTCCCGCAAGGAGTGGCCATCCAGGGTCCCAGGTAATGCACGATCGTAGCGTTTTACCCAGGCAACGCCGGTCACCGCTTCTGGTAATAACTAGAAAGCGCTTAGAGAGGGCATACCTCCGCCAGTGTCATTGCCATTAAAAAGGATCCGGATCCGTAGAGATAATGTGTGGAATACATAGGATCAGGATCTGCCCCAAAATTTAATTAATTCTTTCTCGGTCCAAGGCCCACTCTTCCACAACATTCTGAAATTCACTGGGAGCTTTTGGAGAAATCGTCTGGACAAACAGACAGAAAATTATAAACGAATACATAACCTCCTCCAGCTTCGTTGGCGGAGGTAACAATTAACAACGACAACAACAACCTTCTGATTATAAAAATGCCTCCTGCAATAACAACAACTAATTATAAAGAAAAAAATAATAATTGTTATAATCCAAAGACATAATAAATATTTTAAATAAGACATTCCCAGATGCAAGGGACGAAGTTTTTGTTTATTGGATTTATTTTTTAGATTAATTAGTGGAGTTGGTTATGTATGTGGGTTTGAGAGAGAGAGAGAGAGAGAGAGAGAGAGAGAGACAGACAGACAGACAGACAGACAGACAGAGAAAGAGAGAGATTTAATGAGACTAAAGTGATGAAAAACGGGGAGAGAGAGAGAGAGAGAGAGAGAGAGAGAGAGAGAGAGAGAGAGAGAGCAGCTTTACCTTCTCCTGTCTCTCCCTGTGTATTGATTAGGTCTCTCGGTCTT
>NC_137006.1:42264240-42269240 GCF_032717465.1 Coenobita brevimanus | reverse complement strand
GTGTGTGTGTGTGTGGAGAGAGAGAGAGAGAGAGAGAGAGAGAGAGAGAGAGAACTATGGCAAGGTCTAGTCACAAATGGACTCCAAGGATTTTACGCCACACGGCACACAACCCTAGTGGTGGTGGAGGGGTGGAGAGAAGAAGGGAGAGATGGAGGAAAGGAGGGAGGGAAGGAGAAGAGGAGGCAGAGGGAAGGAGAGAAGGAAGGAGTTAATGGGAGAGATAAGGGGGATGGAGGGAGAAGGAAGGAGAGAAGTAGTGGGAGTTAGTTAGAGGGAAGAAGGGAGAAATGGAAGGGTAGTGAGAGAGAGAGAGAGAGAGAGAGAGAGAGACTGAATAAACTCTAGGGACATCTCCACCCACGTTTCACTTACTTGGCTCTCGGCTTTCATTTCAGGCCATGTAATTTACGGCTCAAGGAAGATCTGGTGCGTAGTCAAAGGAAGAAGAAGAGGAAAGAAGAGGAGGAGGAGGAGGAGTTGAGGTGAGAATATAGAGAAGGTGAGAAAATAAGAAATTGTGAGATAGTAGAGGAATGGAGGCAGAATAAGAAAGTGATAAGTATTAAATGTTGAGAAACATGGGGACGGGCGAATATAAATGCAGTTTATTTTTATATTCATCACCATTTCGATCTGTCTGCGCCATTTCATTTAAAATAAAGGAAACAGAGCCAGACAGGGACTAGAAAGTAGGAGAGAGAGATAGATAGATAGATAGATAGAGAGAGAGAGAGAGAGAATAATTCACGGTCCCAAATCTAAATACACTCTACGGACATCCCTACCCACATTTCATTACTCTGGCCCGTCCTGCCCTCCCCACTCTCATCCAGACGACTGAAATTTACAAGTCTAGACAGATGTGGGGCTTAGTTAGGGAAGAGACCAGAAAAAAAAAGGGGGGGGGGAGAGGTAGGCAGAGGGAGGATAGGAGAGAAGGGAGAAAGTAAAGAAAGGGAGTAAGGAAATTATATAGCAGGGAAAAATTTGGAAGGGGGGAGAGAAATGGAAAGATCCAGAATGAAAAATCAAGACGTGTTTTCAGAGGGGGAATACAAAAAATCGTACCAAAAATTGGTTTAGAGTAATCAGAATATAATAAGGAAAAAATGAAAGGGACAAATGGAAAACGGAAATAAGAATTTAAAAAAAAAAAAAAGTTGGAATATCCTAGGAAGAGAAATTAAGCGTAAACATATGAATCAAAGTCCTCTCATTTTTTTTTTTCTTAAACCACCTCAACAAAAGGGAGGAAAAGGCGTTAATAGGGAAAAGGAGGGTGGTTAAGAAGTACTGAGGAAAAAGGAAGGAAGTCAAGAGGTGAGAAGAAATAAATGAGGAGGAGAGAATCAGAAGGAATTAACCGAATCTTAATAAAGTCTTGGGGCATCTCCACCCACGTTTCACTTACTCCTCAGTCTCGTTTTCTTCAGTATTGTTTCCTTCCAAATCCTAATATTTATATATCAAGGCAACACGGGTAGTAAGAAGACAGGAAGGAGCAGAACGAGGAACTAAAGAACGACAGGAACGAGAGAAAAGGTTAGATGAAAGTGGAGGAAATATGAAAGAAGAGAGCAGGAAGTAAGCCAGGAAACAGCAGTAGAACAAGACAGTAATCCTAAGTACCCATAATATTCTTCTGATGGCATAACCTACACTAATCCACCCTGGTAAAGAGAAAGGAAGATAATAAAGAAAGTAAGAAGCAGTGTAAGAAAGGGAAAAGTGAGAGTAGAATATATAAGAAAATGCAAACTATGTCCACTGCACTTCCATTCATTCCCCTTTAATCTACGGTGCAAGGGATTTCTGGTCTTAGTCAAGGGAGGCTAGTAGGAAGAAACGCAGGGAAGGGAGGAATGCGTGAAGAAGACAGAGGGAAAAAAGGAAAAGAGGCAAAAGAAGGTTAGGAACAGAAATTGAGAGGAAGAAAACAGGAGGAAATGATGGAATTGGGATAGAAGAAGCATGAAGAAAGAGTGATAAACAGTAGAGAAACAGTAACAAAACAAGATATGATGCTGAGTACTGTTGTTAATCTATGCATACCAAAAACATGAACGCAAATATCCATTAAGTTCTACCTAAAGTCTACGAACAATCCACGTCTCCTTTCTCTTCACCATTTCTCTCCCTTAAGAAGAGCAAGAATATTGTTTATACATGCTTCTGTATATGCATATGATGATTATACTCACACACAGTTCCAGCCTAATGAAAAAGCAGTGGCAAGCAAAAAATCCACAGACACTAAGAAAATCATTTATATGCATCTAAATGTGAATAAAGTCTACGGATAGCACGACCCATGTTTCACTTACTCTGCTCTGCTCTGTCCTTGCTGTCCTGACCCCTATAATTTACAGCTCAAGGTGGATCTGGTGCGTAGTAAGGGTAAGAAGAGGAGGAAGTGGAGAAGGATATGATGGAAGAGAAGATAGGAATTTAAAGTAATGAAAAGCTAAGAAGGGGGGAGAAAAACGTGAGAAAAAAATTGGAACATATTGTAATTGTTCATAAAATTCGACAATCCCACATTTCACTTATGTTGTAGTATCCCAAACTCGCTGTGAAGGAGAGAAAGAAAAATAATAGATAAAAGATAGCAGGGCACGAGACTTGGGAGCAATAATTCAGCGAGAGAGTATTTTTAACACAAACGTGGAGTTGAATATTGGGTAAACTCTAGGGAACTCTCAAGCCACGTTTCACTTACTCCGCAATATTCAACCTCTCGCCAGAAGTTAGACTTAAAATAAAATAGAGTAAAGGAGGCGGGGTAAGAAAGTGAGGCGTAATAACAGAAAACGAAAGGATGTGTGTCTGAATATAACTGCAGCTTTAGGGACATATCCACCCACATTTTGCTTACTCTGCGCTATCCCCCCACACTCCTCGTTTATCTGTATAATTCCCAGCTCAAGTCAGCTTTAGTACCAAGTCAGTTCAAGATAGGAGGGAGAAAACAATGAACTAAAGGAAAACAGGAAGGAGAGATAAAAAAGGAATGGAATAAAAAGGCGGTGGGGAGGGGGGAGGGGCAAAAGAAAGACAACATGCAGGAACAAAAAGTGAGAAGGTTAAATAGATCTAAACATGACATCCAAAGTTCACACAGAGATACGGCCCTCTTAACATAAAGTTCACCTATTGTGTGCTATTTTAACCTCTTGCTGATAGGAAGACAACTTAAACAGGTAAAGAAATAGGGAAAAAAACAGGGACGCAGTACCAGAAGAATGTACTGAACTCAAATGTGCTTCCAATTAACAAGTAAACTCTACCCACGTTTCACCTACTCCATTTTTTACCTTCTTAAAGAAAGGGAAAAGGAAGGATTATAATAAAGAAATGGAAAACAGAGTAAAAGAATGACGAGGAGAAAAAGAATGGCACTAATGTAACCTTTCCTACTTGAGTGTGAATAAAGTCCGCGGACATCACCACCCGCATTTCACTTACTCTGCATTACGACCACCCGATGCCTCCCACCCTCCCCCCTGCTCTTTCATCCCGACCTCTATAACTCAGGGCTCAGGGCAGCTCTGGTAGTAAGTCAGGGGATCTGGGTGGCTCTTTCAGGGGTATAAAGGTTCTAAGTATAAAAAGATGGGATGAGTAACCCGCTAAAAATAAAATAAGCGACGCGAGGGAAGGCGAACGTGATCAAAGGGTTATCTGCGGATATTTCTCCCTTTGTGTTGGGTGGTTTTCGTGGTGTGATGGGAGGGATTTAAGGTGTAATATTTCTCCCTGCTGAGGTAAATTGGTCCAAGTATTGATCCTGGGGTAATACAGGACCTGCCGTGTATTGCTATTATCTTGTCTGTCCAGCCTGTTTTTTTCATCCATTGACTTGACTGTTCATGTCAGGTTTTTACATAAGATCAAGATAAAAGCACTTCTAGGCTTCTCCGTTAACCTTCTCACCCCAACGACGTCATTGACTAATAGTAGTAGTAATAGTAGTAGTAGTAGCCCTACTACTACTACTATTATTATTATTATTATATTATTATTATTATTATTATTTTATTATTATTATTATTATTATTATTTTATTATTATTATTATTATTATTATTATTATTATTATTGTTATTCATGTTTACTACTACTACTACTACTACTACTGCTTCTTCTTCCACTACTACTACTACTACTACTACTACTATTATTATTATTATTATTATTATTATTATTATTATTATTGCTACCAGAGAATATTATGTAACCTAGGAAAAGCAGCCAACAATGAATAAGTCAACGAACGGTAATTTTAATCCCATCCTCTATAAAAGCACCCCTCAGATTAAGTAGAAAGGAAAACACAGAGGCATTACTGAAATTGAGTCACACATCACAATCTTCTCTCACCTCTTTAGGCAGCCCTCCTTCAGTCACCCCATACGCCTCTTTAAGCTCATCCTTACTCCTATCCACCACTGCACGCCGCCCTCCCTCATGTCCCCCCCCCCCCACCTTATATCTAACACTGTATTACGAGGCCCTCCCAACCACTCTAAGCCGTCCTCCCTCTTGCACTCCTTCAGCCCCACCCCCCTCCCAGTCACCAACCACCAGCAGTTCTAGGTGGGCCAAACCCCCTCCTCCCTCTTGTACAATCGGGGAAAAAAGTTCGCCTCGACTTTCTTCTCTTTAAATGCAAGGAAGAAGGAACCTAAGGCCAGAAGCTGCCCTCCTATCCACCAGAGTTAGTGAAATATGACAATAGTGTTTCGAGAGATTTACACACACACACACAAACGGACACGCGTGAATACATAACCTCCATCTACAGTACATAGAACAAATACTACTACTACTACTACTACTACTGCTAATAATAACAATAATAATAAAAATAATAATAATAATAATAATAAATAAATAAAGCAAGAGGTGCCAAGAATAAAATAAAAATGTGCATGATAACGCTCCTCCTTTGCAAATCACCTCCTCACATTCCCTCCAAATTATACCTTCACCCTCCAC
>NC_137006.1:42224240-42251740 GCF_032717465.1 Coenobita brevimanus | reverse complement strand
TCTCCTCCCCCCTCTTTCTTCCCTTCCCCTCCCTCTCGCTCTCCTCTCCCCCCTTCCCCTCCCCTCCCTTCATCTCTTCCTCTCCCCCTCCCCTTCCCTCTCCCTCCCTCTCACCACTTTCGTTAATCTCCCTGACGGACATTTCACCCACTCCTCCCTCCCTCCCTCCCTCCCTCCCTCTCTCCCTCCCTCCCTCCCTCCCTCTCTCCCTCCCTCCCTCCCTCTTTCTCTCCTTCCTCCCTCTCTCATGTCCTCCCGTTCCTTTTCCTACCCACTGTCCTCTCTCTCTCTCTCTCTCTCTCTCTCTCTCTCTCTCTTCATTTGACGGAACTGGCTCACGGACAACATGAACTTTGGGAACGTCTGTGGGGGGATGCTGTGTGTGTGTGTGTGTGTGTGTGTGTGTGTGTGTGTGTGTGTGTGTGTGTGTGTGTGTTTCTCCAATTAACCCCTCCTTTTTTTAATATATTTTTACTTCCAGACGATTTTATTCAGCTGTTTTTTTCATTGATTGATTGATTGATTGATTGATTGATTGATTGATTGATTTTCGTCCTTTGGCAGCTTATTTCACGCACCATTCTTTCCACAGCACTTCTTCGTGACTAGAGTGTAGGTAGTGCAAAGTCTCTACATCCTTTCCATAGCACTTCTTCATGACTAGCATTGAGACAGTACTGTGGCTCTACATCCCGGCCATAGCACTTCTTCGTGACTAGCATTTAAGACAATATTGTGGCTCTACATCCCTCCAATAGCACTTCTTCGTGACTAGCATTTAAGACAATATTGTGGCTCTACATCCTTCCAATAGCACTTCTTCGTGACTAGCATTTAAGACAATGTTGTGGCTCTACATCCTCGCCATAGCACTTCTTCGTGACTAGCATCAGTCTGTTTTTACAAGTTGTTATTCAAGATGGAGAGATGGCAATTTTAGGCCAAGTTAAAGTGAAAGGAGTGTGGACTCTCTCTCTCTCTCTCTCTCTCTCTCTCTCTCTCTCTCTCTCTCTCTCAATATTTCCTTTACTGTTTCACTTTCTCCCTCCTTTCTTCCTCCTTCTTTCCCTCCCTTCCTCTTTTCCTCCCTCCATCCTTCCTTCTTTTCCTTTTTCCATCCTTTTTCTCCCTCCCTCCAGTTTTTCATACCTCCCTCCCTCCCTTCTTCCTTCCCTCCCTTCTTCCTTTTCCCCCCTTCTTCCTTTTCCCCCCTTCCTTCCTTTCTTTCCCTCCCTTCTTCCTTCCCTCCCTTCTTCCTTTTCCCCCCTTCCTTCCTTTCTTTCCCTCCCTTCTTCCTTCCCTCCCTTCTTCCTTTTCCCCCCTTCCTTCCTTTCTTTCCCTCCCTTCTTCCTTCCCTCCCTTCTTCCTTTTCTCCCTCCTTCCCACCCTTCTTCCTTTCCGCCCTCCTTTCCTCTCTTCTTCCCTCCTTTTCTCCTTCCCTCCCTTCTTCATTTTCTCTCTCCTTCCCTCCCTCCTTTCTTCCCTCCCTTCTTCCATTCCGCTCTCCTTCCCTCCCTTCTTCCCTCCCTTCTTCCTCCCTTCCCTCCCTCCCTCTCTTTGATCCAGAAAACAAATAATCCACTTCCCATCTCTCTCTCTCTCTCTCTCTCTCTCTCTCTCTCTCTCTCTCTCTCTCTCTCTCTTTCTCTTTTCACTCTGCCTCCTTCATTTTTCCTGCCTCCCTCCCTCCCATTCCTGTCTCTCTTTTTTCTTTCCTTCTCTTCCTCGTCATTCTTCCACATTCCTCTCTCTCTCTCTCTCTCTCTCTCTCTCTCTCTCTCTCTCTTTCTCCCTCTTTCTCTCTCCCTCTCTCTCTCTCATCTCTCGTCTCTCTTTCATTACGTTCTCTCTTTCCATCTAATTCCTTTTCTCTCTTCTCTTTTCTCTCTAATTTTCTCTCTCTCTCTCTCTCATTTTCCCTCTAGTTCATTCCTTCATTCTATACCTCCTTTTTTTTTCCTCTCTGCCACTTTCCTTCCTCTCCCTCTTTGTCTCTCCCTTCTTCCTTTCTTCTCCCTTCACGCTACCACCTTCCTTTCTCTCCCTCTTTCTCTTTATTCCTCCCCTTTCTCCCTTCCCTTCTCTCTTTCTCTCCCTCTTTCTCTTTATTCCTCCCCTTTCTCGCTTCCCTTCTCTCTTTCTCTCCCTCTTTCTCTCTCCCTCACTCCCTCTTTTCTCTACCTTCTTCCTTTCTTCTCCCTTCACCCTACAACCTTCCTTCCTCTCCCTCTTTCTCTTTATTCCTCCCCTTTCTCCCTTCCTCTCCCTTTCTCCCTCTTTCTCTCTCACTTTCTCTCCCTTTCTCCCTCTTTCTCTCTCCCTCACTCCCTCTTTTCTCTACCTTCTTCCATTCTTCTCCCTTCACCCTACAACCTTCCTCTCCCTCTTTCTCTTTATTCCTCCCCTTTCTCCCTTCCCTTATCTCTCTCTCTCCCTCTTTCTCTCTCCCTTTCTCCCTCTTTCTCTCCCTTTCTCCCTCTTTCTCTCTCCCTCACTCCCTCTTTTCTCTACCTTCTTCCTTTCTTCTCCCTTCACCCTACAACCTTCCTTCCTCTCCCTCGTTCTTATTCCTTCCCTTTCTCCTCTCCCTTCTGTCTTTCTCTCCCCCTTCTCTCTCAACCTCTCTCTCTCTCTCTGCCTACCTTGTGCGAGTCGGTGAGTGGTGTTGTGGTGGTGGTGGTGGTGGTGGTGATAGAGTGAGGGAGAGAGCGTGATGGTGGAGCGAGAGGCAGCACACACGCACAACCACACACTAGCCGTCAACAGGTTTACCTCTCACACCACCACACCACCGCGCACACCACACCGCGCACCACCACCACCACCACCACCACCTCCACCACCACCACCCACGCTATCACCATCACTACTACCACCCACGCTTCCCACACCACTATCACCACACACAGCCTTTCACCACCACCACCACCATCACACAGCCTTTCACCACCACTACCAGCATCACCACCATCATCATCATCACCATCATCATCATCATCATCATCATCATACACTTCTTCCAAATACATTCATACACATACACCACTTCTATATACATTCATACACTTCTATACACATTCATACACTTCTGTATACATTCATACACTTCTATATACATTCATACACTTCTATACACATTCATACACTTCTATATACATTCATACACTTCTGTATACATTCATACACTTCTATACACATTCATACACTTCTATATACATTCATACACTTCTATATACATTCATACACTTCTATACACATTCATACACTTCTGTATACATTCATACACTTCTATACACATTCATACACTTCTGTACACATTCATACTAATACTCTTCTCCCTTCCACATCTCCACCGACCTCTTCATTCATTCACATTTATACATGTACACCTCTCTCATGTACATTCATAGTTATACATCTGTACACACTGTCTTTCTCAGTCTGTACCTATCTAAATCTCCCTATCCCTCCACTTCGCAACACCTGCACCCCTTTCACTCTAACCTGGCCCAAAATTGCCATCCCTCCGTCTTGAACGCTGAGTTGTAGCGGCAGATGAGCACGGGAATATGATGCTAGTCACGAAGAAGTGCCGTGGAAAGATGTAGCGCCCTAGCCTTGCCCTTCTCCATCACTGAGCTGCGTGAAATATGCTGCAAAAGGACGAAAATCTGGGCCACGTTGAAGTGAAGGGAGTTTATCTGACCAGCCTAACTTGAATTTGGCCCTCTGTTATAGTCTTTTTTTTTTTTTAGGGAACAATTTTACGGGCATCTGGCCTTGGGTTCCTTCTTCCTTGTGTTAAAAAAGATATATATACAGTTCTTAAATCGACCATCGCCTCCAGTCCCTCTGTATATTTGAACTGTCCCATCTTACCTACATCCAAAATCTCGCTGTGGCCATCTATACTCTGGTTACTTTAAATGGGCGTAAAAAGGCCATCTTGACTATTGGTGTATTACAGGAGCATAGCACTAGAATACGGCACTAGTCACGAAGAAGTGCTGTAGATATGATGTTGTGCCAGCCATCTTTCCGTCCTGACTGTTGTTGTGTGACGAGAGTTCAGCACTAGAATACGATGCTAGTCACGAAGAAGCGCTAAGGAAGGATGCTGAGCCACAGTATTGTCTTTTTCTGGGTTTAGGCACGTGAAATTACATGTAATGGGACGAAAGTGAATGATTTATAGATATCGTTCATCTCTGTTGGCCAGCTCTCTCTCTCTCTCTCTCTCTCTCTTTTTTTTTCTCTCTCTCTCTCTCTCAACAAGGCAGACATTTAACATTTCTTGTTTCGTTTTAAATATATATTTTCCTCTTGTTCTGCCTAATCTCTCTCTCTCTCTCTCTCTCTCTCTCTCTCTCTCTCTCTCTCTCTCTCTCTCTCACCAGTATAGTACCCAAAGCAACAAAGCAAACCCCATCCAGGTGCTTTCATAGGTGTGTGTGTGTGTGTGTGTGTGTGTGTGTGTGTGTGTGTGTGTGTGTGTGTGTGTGTGTCCTGCAGTGGTGACTCCTGCTGTTGGTGATGATGATAATTGTGTATATGTGTTCTGTATATATTTGCCTGTGTGTATGTATGTATGTACGTGTGTATGTACGTCTGCTTGTATGTATGTATGTATGTATGTACGTATGTATGTATGTACGTATGTTTGTATGTATGTATGTGTATGTATGTTGGTATGTACGTATGTATGTATGTATATATGTATGTACGTATGTTTGTATGTATGTATGTGTACGTATGTTGGTATGTACGTATGTATGTATGTATGGGGGTAGTGGTATGCCTTGAACCCTAAGCTTTGGGTATTGTCACATATTTTCCGCGCTGTCCCGTAAAGAATTTCATTTGGTAACTTAATTAAAATCCCCTCGCACGAGAAAAGCCTAATTTGCGCTGAGTTTGCCGTAATGCAGACGGTTTTATGACGATTTTGGGGAATTTGGTGTAGCCGGAGAGATTATTATTATTATTATTATTATTATTATTATTATTATGGAAGTATTATTATTATTATGTGAGTACGTTTAAGTACTTGGGTAGTGTGATGAGTAAGGATTGAGGTTTGGAGGGTGAAGTGCTTGAAAGGGTACAGCAGGGAAGAAAGGTGGCTGGTTCTTTGAAAGCAGTGATAAGAAACAGGGAAGTGAGCATGGAAGTGAAAAAGTTACTACATGACAGTATTGTGATACCAACTCTAACGTACGGAAGTGAAGCTTGGACGTTGTTGGAAGGACACAAGTCAAGAGTGAGAGCAGTGGAAATGAGTTATTTAAGAGGAGCCTGTGGAGTCACATGGAGTGACAGGCTGACGAATGAGGATATAAAGGAGCGTTGTGGTGTTGATGTGGATGTGATAGGAAGCGTTATGAGGAACACACTGAGGTGGTTTGGCCATGTGGAGAGGATGGAGGGTCAAAGACTGACGAAGAGAGTGTATGTGAGTGAGGTGGAGGGGGAAAGAGGGAGGGGGAGGCCGAGGATGAGATGGAGAGATGGGGTGGAGAGGTATATGAGAGAGGGGGGTGTGAGTTGGGAGCAGGGGAGTGAAATGGCGGGGGACAGGGCGACTTGGAGGCGATTTGTTTGTGGCCACCCCAAACGGGATTGAGGCGTCTGGCAATAGATAGATAGATAGATTATTATTATTACTCTTATTATTACTATTATTATCATTATTATCACCGGTAGCTTCGTCGTCGTCATCATCATCATCATCATCATCATCAGCAGCAGCAGCAGCATCATCACATGTCATTACCGTCATCATCATCATCATCATGATCATCATCATCATCATCCCAGTAAGAAGATCGATACAGGAACCAAAAACAAAAGCAAGGAGAGAGAGAGAGAGAGAGAGAGAGCGCCACCACCCTCACTGATATATTCCACCCACTCTCTCACACATCAGTCAAGTCTTCATATTTCTCACTACAACTTCACTGTAAAAATCAACACACTTTTTAATTCTCTAAAACTGCCTCTCACTTACACCTTTGGGGTAGAGTGATTTCAGGTATCAGGTAAAAAAACTAACGATGATGATGATGATGATGGTAATAATAATAATGATAGTGATAATAATGATATTAGTAGTAGTTGTAGTAATAGTAATAATAATAATAATAATAATAATAATAATAATAATAATAACATGAAGAAAAACAACAGTAATAGTAATAATAATATTAATAATAATGATAATAATAAAAATAGTAATAACAGTATTAATAATAATAATAATAATAATAATGATAATAATAATAATAATCATAATCATAATAACAATAATATTAACAATAACAGTAACAATAATAATAATAATATTAATAATAATAATAATAATAATAATAATATAGCAGATGTGCACTTTCTTCCCGTGCATTCAGAGAAAGCAAGGAAGTTGCAAATTCAGTCCTGCAACATGTGAAATGGCGGGGGACAGGGTGACGTGGAGGCGATTTGTTTGTGGCCACCCCGTATAAGGGATTAAGGCGTCTGGCAATAGATAGATAGAACATGTATACTGATATCGTTGCCATCCCTTCTCTCACTTATTTCTAATCCCCTTTATTTATTTTTTTTACGGGGGCCGACCCCTCCAAAAACCACCAGGGGGGGTCACGTTCTCCTGCAATAAGGGTGAGTTTCCATTGAAGAACAGGTAGATATCAGAGCCTTACCTGCCCACCTTGAAGTATTTCCGAGGGTTTGTAATTAGGTGGTTGGGAAACGGTAAATAGTGGGGTATATTTCCACGAACCCAACCAACTCACCTGGAGAGTTTCAATTACATCCATCAGATTGCCTAGGAGAAAACACACACACACACACACACACACACACACACACACACACACACACACACACACACAGATCCACCAGATAGCCTAGGAGAACACACACACACACACACACACACAAATCCACCAGATGGCCTAGGAGAACACACACACACACACACACACACACACACACACACACACACACGAGAATACGGCTGGCTAATATCGTTTTTTGCGCTATTTATGTAGAGTATGGCGATACTGGAGTGATTAAAGTAACACAGAAGAGGACGGTAAGGTGTAATAAGTGAAATAAATCGCTTAGGAAGAGGTGTTAGGGAGCTTCCATATTCACGGGATAAGGTGGTTCGTAAATAGCGCTGTACTAGAGACGCACTTGGCGGAATCTTGCGTTTCAGGGATGGCGCTGTCTGCTGGTGTGGGCGTGAGTGTGGCAGTAGAAATAAGTGGACGACCCTGTATAATTATTCAGCCTCCATTAGACACTCCCTTTGAATCCCTATCTTGCAAAGGGAAGGGGAGGGGAGGGGGCCGGTTTACCCCTGTCGCCCCCCTTCCCCCTCCCCTTCTCTGGATTCGCCCCGTGCTGCATTATGGATTAGTATAATGAATTCTGTTTGGCTTCGGGTATAATTCTGGCTTCCCCTCGTATATATGCTCACCCTTAGTATGCTCCGTAGTATGTCTTAGTGTGATCCTTCCTTCCTTCCTTCCTTCCTTCAGAATTCCCTCTCTCTGTTGCACTGTCCTCCACTTCACCAACTTTCCTTCCCTCCTTCTTTTATCGGTATCTTTCCTTTCCTCTCCCTTCCCCTCCCTTCCTTTCCTTCTTTCCTTTCCTTCCCTTCCCTGCCCTGCCCTTCCTTCCTTCCTTCTTTGCTTCCTTCAGTCCTTTCATTCCTTCCTTCATTTCCTTCCTTCATTTCCTTCTTTCCTTCCTTCATTTCCTTCCTTCCTTCCTTTACTTCTTTCCTTCTTTCCTTCCTTCCTTCTCTTGCTCAGTCATCCATCATAGTATCTATCGTTTCCTGCCTCTCATATCAATCTCTCTCTCTCTCTCTCTCTCTCTCTCTCTCCCACTAGTTTCTTTACCCTGTACTTTCCTCTTTCCTTCCTTCCTTCCTTCCTTCTTTCATTCCTTCTTGCCATCCTTCCTTCCTTCCTTCCCTCCCTCCCTCCCTCCCTCCCTCTTTTCCATTCCAAGAACTCTTTTTTCCTCCTTCCCTCATCCCTGGCGTTTCCTTCCCTCTCCCTGCCCTTCTTTCTCTCTTTCCTTCCCTCCTTTCCTCCTTTTTATCATCTCTTCCTTCTTTCCTTCCTTCATTTCTCCCTTTTCTCATTTCTTCCTCTTCTTCCTTCCCTTCATTCATTCATTCATTCATTCCCTTCCTTCTTTCTTTCCTTCCCTCCCTTCCTTCCTTCCTTCCTTCCTTCCATCCTTCCTCTTCAGAATTCCTTCCCTGCAGTGCTCTCCCTTCCATCTCAGTAACATTCCTTCCCTCCTTCTCTTATCAGTCACGGCCTTTTATTTTCTATTTCCTTCCTCCTTCATTTCTCTCCTTCCTTCTCTTCCTTCCTTGCTTCCTTCCCTCCATCCTTCCTTCCTTCCTTCCTTCTCTTCCTTCCATCCTTCCTTCCTATTCATTTTTTTCTGTGCATTCTTTCCTTTACTATTTTTTCCCTTCCTTCCTTCCTTCCATCTTTCCTTGCTTCCTTCCCTCCTTCCTTCCTTCTTTTTCTTCCTTCCTTCCTTCCTTCATCCATTTATTCATTCATTCTTTCCTTCCTTCCTTCCTTCCTTCCCTCTTTCCCTCCTTCCTTCCTTCCTTCTTTTGTCTACTCTCTCTCTCATTTCTTTCCCTCCTTTTCTTCCTCCTCTCTCTCTCTCTCTCTCTCTCTCTCTCTCTCATCCAACAATCACAGCTCCTAACTCTGCTTGCTCCTCTCCCTCTTAACAGCGGGCATACAGCACCCGTCTGTCAACACACTCTCACCCCTTTTGTGTCCAGTTTTGTAATGCAAGAGTTAACCGATACTCCCAGTCCTTCAAACATGCAACAGGTCAACTCTGGAACTGTCTTCTTCTGTCCGTATTTCCCTCTGCCTATGACCTCCAGTCTTTTAAACGCTTGCTGTCTCCTCCTCCTCCTCCTCCTCCTCCTCCTCCTCCTCGATAGGACAGCTTTATACAGACTTACAGCCTTTGGTTCTTTTTTCATATGCAAAAAAATTGTTCTTGGGTTTTGCATTCAGGGAGTTTGTACCCTGTGATTTCTTTATTATTATTATTATTATTATTATGCTACTATCTCGCTGGATGCGAGAGGGATGTCTGTTGAGCAAGGAAGAGTGGCTGTGCGTGACAGAAATAAATGGAGAGAAATTGTGAATGAATAAGTGATGACGCAGCCCTGAGGGGATATTCTCCCGCATTTGGTCTGATCAGCTAGTCAGGTCAGGTGCGGGTAAGGGGATGGGTCTATTATGATGTGGCAGGGGTAAACCAGTTCTGCTGTCGGGCCCTGCTGCGGATGTCACTGTTTGCATTGCGCAGTTGACCCTTGTGCGGTGTGATGCGGTGAGGATCTGTCCGTTCTCCCCTTTGGGGCTAAGATGCAAATGAATGTGTTTGAATGGATGAGTAAATGGGGAGTGTGTCGTCCTGTCTCGGCTACCTCCCTTTCCTTGGGGGAAGCAGGCTAGGTATATAGATAGATAGATTATTATTATCGTTATTGTTATTATTATTATTACTATGGCTGTTATTATTACCATTGTTGTTGTTATTATTATTATTATTATTATTGCTTGTTGTGAGTTTCTTCGGCCATATATATACTCTCACATAGGGTAGTCCACATATAACTCTCCCCTTATACTCCCATAGGCAGTTTCTCGTGTTTCGCGGGTACGGCTAAGCATTATCAGTGACTACCCCACATCATTTACTTATTTCCTGCTCTCACTGCCCCGCCCACACTAGCAGACAGAGCCGTACCCGCAGCACAAAAGATCCAGCGAGGTGGGTCTCTTGTGCAGTGCTATTTTTGGTCTACCCTATGATTTGTGGTGGTTCTCGGGGGCGGGTGTGCTTGATGGCCTTGTAATTAGGTGGTTTGGCTTGTTAGTGCCCTGATGGATGGTTATTGCTTGCCGAGAGAGAGAGAGAGAGAGAGAGGGAGAGGGGGGGGGAGAATGTTTTGAGTGGTGTTGAGTGAGGTGAAGAACGTGGAGGTGTGTGTGTGTGTGTGTGTGTGTCTGAGAGAGAGAGAGAGAGAGAGAGAGAGAGAGAGAGAGCATTGTTTAGGCAAGACTTCACTTTCCTGCCACTTTCCCTCCCTCCACTCTGCTAATTTCTCTCCACCATCCATTCATCTCTCCCCCTCCCTCCCTCCCTCTCTCCCTCCCTCCCTCCCTCCCTTCCTTCTTTTTTTCTTCCTTCCTTCCCTTTTTCTTCTCTCTCCCTCCTTCCCTCCCTCCCTTAATCCCTTCCTCCTTCTCCATCCTTCTCTCTCTCTCACTCTCTCCCCTTTTCATTCTCTCCATCCTTTCCTTCCCTTCCTTCCTTCCTTTCGTGACTCTCTTTCAGTCTCCCTCCCTCCCTCCTTCAGTCCCTATCTGTCTCCTTCCCTCCCTTTCTCCCTCTCTCCTGTCTGTGTCTCTCCATCCCCTCCTCCTTCACTCAGTCCTTCCCTTCCTTCCTTCCTTCCCTCATTCATTCATTCATTCATTCCCTCCTTCCCTTCCCCCTCCTCCCTTCCTTTCTTCACTCCTCCCTCCCTCCCTTCTTCACTCACTCCTTCCTTCTCACCTTCTTCCTTCCTTCCTTCTGTCTCTCCTTCTTCCTTCCTTCCTTCCATCCTTCCTTCCTTCCCCTTCCTTCCTCTCTTCCTCCTTCCCTCCCTCCCTCCATCCATCCCTTCTTCATTTCTTCACTCACTCTTTCCCTCTCTGCTTCTTCCTTCCTTCACTTCCTTCCTTCCATCTCTCCAGGTACTGCACTTTCCTAAGCTCAGTTAGTTTCGTAAATATACAAAATAGCTGAATAAAGTAACCCAGTGAAATAGCCTAATAAAATAGCTTAATAAAATAGCTGAATAACATAGCCTAATAAAATAGCTGAATAAAATAGCCTAATAAAATAGCCCAATAAAATTGCCTCATAATATAGCTGAATTAAATAGCCTAATAAAGTAGCAGAATAAAATAGCTTAATAAAATAGCTGAATAAAAGTCAAATAAAATAGCTGAATAAAATAGCCTAATAAAGTAGCAGAATAAAATAGCTTAATAAAATAGCTGAATAAATTATTGAAACCAAATAGTTGAATAAAATAGGTGAATAAAATAGCCTAATAAAATAGGTGAATAAAATAGCTTAATAAAATAGGTGAATAAAATAGCCTAATAAAATAGGTGAATAAAATAGCCTAATAAAATAGCTGAATGTAATTGCCGAATAAAATACCGTAATAAAATAGTTGAAAATAATAGCCTAATAAAATAGCTAAATAAAATAGATCAAACAGAATAACATAATAAAATAGCCTAATAAAATAGTTTGATGAAATAGCCTAATAAAATAGACAAATAAAATAACTGAATAAAATAGACTAAACATACAAAATAGACTAATAAATAACAGAGCAAAATAGACTAATAATAACTTCTATAATAGACTATTAAAATAACTGAATATAATAGATTAATAAAAGAATGTATAAAATAGACTAATAAAAGAACTGAATAAAGTAGACTAATTAACTGCATGAAATAGATTAATAAATACCTGAATAAAATAGCTTAATAAAGTAACTGAATAAATACACTAATAAAATATCTCATAAAATAGACCAATAAAATAGTCTAAGCTTAATAAAAGGCTTTGATAAAATAAAGGTAATCGAACTGGGGGGTCTGTCTCTGTCTTCTTTTTTTTTTTTTTTTTTTTTTTATGTGTCCGACTCTGGGCACACGCTTCACAGCCTGCTCTCAAGGCCCAGTAGTCCTCCTACATACCATACACCTCTACATGTCACCACTTCGGCGCTAACACCCACCGTCCATATTGAATACATGCTAGGGCTGTCTCATACAGGACTGGTGTATTGGTATTAGCGGGGGTATTTTTATGACATGTCGGCGGGTCATCTGGTAGATCAGGAAAGTCTGCTTTTATGAAATTCAAATCCTTAAACTGTTCCCTGCCCCAGCCGGGATTCGAACCTGGGTCCATCAGGACTGCAGGCCGCCTCTCTACCGATTCAGCCACCGTCTGGCTGTCAATGTCTGTTTGCATCTCAGGCTGTCTATTAGTCAGCCTATCTACCTGTGTGTGTGTGTGTGTTTGTGTGTGTGTGTGTGTGTGTGTGTGTGTGTGTGTGTGTGTGTGTGTTTGAGAGAGAGAGAGAGAGAGAGAAACGGTATATAACTCAAGCAGTTTGTGTGCGATGTGAACCAAATTTGGTGGACTGGTTAAGGGTCAGGTAAGGATAGTGTGACCTGAATTTGAGAACAGTCGGTCAAAAACCCAGCTCACGGGAGAAGGTCAAATATTAGGTCACTTGTAGGGGGCGGGTGTTAGGCTATGTGAATGCCCTGTCTTATCGTACTGAAGAGGTTAAATAATTCTCTGTGTAATTCCTGTAGTTCTAAATCTTTCTCTTAAACGATATCTAACCTAACAGATCCGTAACCTCTTGAAGCTTACTTGGTGCAGGTGTAATCAGGAGGGTTTATTTGACTAGTAACCAAGGAGACTCATTCCTACCTCATAACTAAGGCCTATTGGAGTTACAGTGTGCTATTGGCCCAGTTCCCTCAGATGAAAACAGACTATTAGAGGAAGAGAAAGTGTGTAGTTAAAGGGAGAAACCTTTTAATGAAATTATTATTATCATTATTATTATTATTATTATTATTATTATTATTATTATTATTATGCTACCGATAGAGTACATTTTTTTCTACTTCTGCTGATGATGCTGATCCTCCTCCTCCTCCTCCTCCTCCTCCTCCTTTTCTTCACCATAGACAGTTTCATCATAGGAGACTACCGTTTTCTTTGGATTCAGGGCGTAAAGAAGACGGATTTTATAATTTTATCAGAAACTATTTTAAATGTACGTTTCTTCGATTGCATATATATTTACAGTAGTGGTTTTAGTGGGGGGGGGAGTGGGTAATTGACCAGGGTACCCCCCCAAAGATGGTCCCCAAAGTTTGCCACAATCATAATATTAATGTAAGATGTAATTTTTTTTTTTTACCCTCCCCTAAAACCACGACTTATTGTATACATCTCTCTCTCTCTCTCTCTCTCTCTCTCTCTCTCTCTCTCTCTCTCTCTCCCTCTCTCTCTCTCTCTGTCTCATCGACACACAACCATCAAATTACCCAACTGAAGAAACTTGCACTTTAAATAGTTTCTGAGTTGAGTATTAGATCCATTTTCTTTATACCGTGTACTCAGAGAAAATGATGAAGTTTGTTATGAATTAATCCGACTTTATGAAGAAGTGAGTAAAGGAAGAGAGGAGGAGAATGTGGTGGTGGCTGTGTGTCTCCCTGGCTCATCCGAACGTGAACCCAGTGGACTGCAGGCTGAAGTTGCCCTCCTCCTGCAGTCCACCATTGTCCTTTCTGGGGATAGGGAGGGAGTTGAGGGACGTGTGTATAACCAGGCAGCTCCACCACCCAGTTATATCAGTGCCACTACGTGAAGGCGCCCCTCTCCAGCGCCAGGCCCCTCGTGGTGAAGAGGTAACTAGGCTCCCTCTCACCCCTCTCATTCTCAGGCTCAGTGCAGGAGAGGGGCGCCTTCACGTGGTGGCACTGATATAACTGGGTGGTGGAGCTGCCCGGTTATTCACACGTCCCTCAACTCCCTCCCTATCCCCCGAAAGGACGATGGTGGTCTGCAGGAGGAGGGCAACTTCAGCCTGCACTCCACTGGGTTCACGTGCAGATGAGCCTGGGGTTACTACTACTACTACTACTACTACTACTACAACGTGTGGTAGGTGGTGGCGAATATCATCCACTCACTTGATGTGCTGCTTTCTTCATTACTTAGACTAGAAACAAAGTGTATGTAAACTTAACCAGTTTTCTATAAATCGCGCTGCCACAGAAAACGAAAAAATCTTCAGCGAGAACTTGACAAAAATGGGTTAAGTTTGTCATCAAATCCTGTGACATTAATATTATTATTATTATTATTATTATTAGTATATCATCATCATCATCAGTACAAGCTATAATTTTCATCATTATCATTATCCTTTTCGGTGTCTTATCATCCTTAGCTTTACTTTTTTATAATTATTCTTGAACTATTTTATTATTATTATTATTATTATTATTATTATTATTATCATCGTCTCTAATCAGCCGCAAGGAGAGTCAAATTCTTCTACAAAACCTTGACGGGATTCGAACATGCGACCATACAGCTTCCAGTCCAATACCCAGCCCACCATGCATCACCCTCCCTCCCATCAGGAATCTAGGGGGCCGGGGCTAGGCTACTCCAGGGATTCAAGGCGAGAATGACCAGTCGCTGTTCCCTGGGTAGCATTATATGAGATTTAAACCTATTTCACGTACGATTGGACCGCCTGACTCCACTAATCCACTTGCTATATTGAGTAGCCCCTTATTGGTCTCCTTGTTTCGTTTCAGACACTGGTAGGTGGCTATGCTGTGTACCTCTCCTGATGTGTGAGTATTCCCTGTTAAGTTTTCTCAGTCTACGTTTTCTTCCAAACAACCCTAACTTTCATACATTCTCACTGATATCCTCTCTCTCTCTCTCTCTCTCTCTCTCTCTCTCTCTCTCTCTCTCTCTCTCTCTCTCTCTCTCGATAATTAAAACACATATCCTCACATATTTTTATTTATACATAATTACAATATAGATGGTTGGCGTTAAGATTAGCTAATAAATCTTCGTGAATCATAGCTAGTGTGTGTGTGTGTGTGTGTGTGTGTGTGTGTCCCTTCAGTCCGAGAACTTTATTTAATTCATGTTTCATACGATTTTCTTTAAGTTAGAACTCTCGTATTTACTACTACCACTACTGTTACTACAACAGCAACAACAACAACAACAACCACTACTACTGCTACTATTACTACTATTGCTACTACTACTACTACTACTACTAAATAATAATAATAATAACTAGCCCCTTTAACTCGACAAATATCCTCAGCTGAATAAAATCGTCTGGAAGGAGTAAGAATGCATGAATACATCCTCGGATTGAAGGGGTTAATCTGAACACTGAACACTTAAATTGAACTCCTGAAATAAAGATAATGAATATTAGTCATTCGGAAAACCAGAATTGCACAGCGTATACAAGGTGAGGTGTAACGAGATGTACTCAAAAGTCTTCCTGTGATTTGGACACTAGTTAGAATGAGCAGTATTAGTCTCTCTCTCTCTCTCTCTCTCTCTCTCTCTCTCTCTCTCTCTCTCTCTCTCTCTCTCTCTCTCTCTCTCTCTCTCTCTCTCTCTCTCTCATCAGTGTGGGCGTGGGAGCCAGGGGGAGCGCCGGGCCAGGAGGGGCACGAGGGCGGGTGTGGGGGGTGTGGGCGTGGGCGGGGAGGGGGTGGTGACGAGCAGGTAGAGTCTTAGGGCGGTATGGGCGTACTGGGCGGAATCACAGAGACGGTCTAGCTCGTGGGCGCGGCGGGATCTTTGGGCGGAGCGATATCTGGCCACTCTCTCCCTCGCTGCCCTGCTCCTGTATGTGAGAGAGAAAAGAAAGGAATATGAAACAGCAACATCAGGAATCCGAATGCTAATCGCCAGCCAAAACATGTTGACTAAGGTGTACAAGCTACCTACAAACTAGAGTTAAAGACAATTCGTAAAACTCTGCGGAATTCAGTCCCCGTGTTTCACACACACACACATATACATATATATATATATATATATATATATATATATATATATATATATATATATATATATATATATATATATATATATATATATATATATATATATATATATATATGGTATCTGGCATTCGGTCGTCTTTGATCAACATCCACACAGTTGCTGTTTCCTGAAGGTTTGGCGAAAATTCGTCCTCAACTTTTCGAAATGTTTTGGCAACAGATATACATAGACAGACACAGCGACAAAAACTGTATCGCCTCGCCTTGCTAACGGCGGGCGATAGTGAAGATGCCCAGCTCCTGTGTGTGTGTGTGTGTGTGTGTGTGTGTGTGTGTGTGTGTATGAGAGAGAGAGAGAGAGAGAGAGAGAGAGGAAAATGACACTTTATGTAGAAGTATTCCTTTCATCTTAACTTGGCCCAAACTTTTTTACTTTTGCAGGTGTCACACATAATAATAATAATAATAATAATAATAATAATAATAATAATGTAATACTGTGGTTCTCCAAAGTGTCCACAGCACTTCTTCGTGACTAGCATCATTCTTCGTGACTAGTATCATTCAAGTGTTCATCTCTTGTTTTAACTCGGTGTTTTAGATGGAAGAATAGCAGTTTTAGGCCAGGTTAGAGTAAAAAGGTTATAGGAAACTATTCAACACTACCTATTTCTTTATTTTTCCATAAGTGATTCGATTATGTAGGACCTCATAGCCCATAAAATATATATAATGTATGTATGTGTATGTTTGTACGTATATATGTAGGCCTATGTATGTGTATGGATTTGTGTATGTATGTATGTATTTACGAATGTATGTATGTATGTATTTATGAATGTGTATATGTATGTATGTATGTACGGATATATGTATGTGTATGTATCTGTGTATGTAGTATGTATGTATGTATTTATGTATATGTATGTGTGTGGATGTGTGTATATTAATATGTAAGTACGTATATAATGTATGTACGGGTATTTATGTATGTATGTATGTGTATGTATGTATGTATGTATGTATGTATATAATTCATTACACCTGACTTATCATTCACCAACACCCCCTCTCATTCCCTCAGACCTTTCCCGAATGAGACAGCCCTTGCATGTCGTCATTACGGTGGGTGGGTATTAGTGCCGACGGGGTGATATGTGAAGGTCTCGGGCACGTAAAGACAACACATGGGCCTTAGGGAGTGGAGTGTCTATCTTATGCCTACACACACACACACACACACACACACACACACACACACACACACACACACACAGATTAAAGTGATGGGCAGGTTCAAGGTAAAAGAAGCATTTTTGCATGTGCTTCTTCACGTCATTCTCTCTCTCTCTCTCTCTCTCTCTCTCTCTCTCTCTCTCAGTAAATCTAGCCTTGATATCTTGCACACACATATAGTTGACAGTATGGTAGTGTATTCGCGGATTTGGGTGAGATTGTGTGTGTGTGTGTGTGTGTGTGTGTGTTTAAAAGTATAATTGATGGTGGAAAGGGAGGCCTTCACGTGGTGGCACTGATATAACTGGGTGGTGGAGCTGCCTGGTTATACACACGTCCCTCAACTCCCTCCCTATCCCCCGAAAGGACGATGGTGGACTGCAGGAGGAGGGCAACTTCAGCCTGCAGTCCACTGGGTTCAGGTGTAGATGAGCCTGGGGTTACTACTACTACTACTACTACTGCTACTACTACTACTACTACTACAACTACAACTGCTACTACTACTACTACTACTAATAATAATAATAATAATAATAATAATAATGCCACTACTACTACTACTACTACTACTTTTACTACTACTACTACTACTATTGTTTGCCTATTTTGTTTATCTTGTTTACGCATCAGATTTGCTCATTTTGTTTATTTATCGACTTTATTCTTGTTTATTGTTTTATCTTGTTTATTGTTTACTCATTTTGTTTACTGTTTACCCATCTTGTTTACTGTTTACTTATCTTGTTTACTTGTTTACTCGCCTCGTTTACTTTCTTGTTTACTGTTTACTCACCTTGTTTACTCATCTTGTTTACTGTTTATTCACCTTGTTTACTCATCTTGTTTACTGTTTATTCACCTTGTTTACTCATCTTGTTTACTGTTTATTCACCTTGTTTACTTATCTTGTTTACTGTTTACTCACCTTGTTTACTGTTTATTCACCTTGTTTACTTATCTTGTTTACTGTTTACTCACCTTGTTTACTTGTTAATTCATTTTGTTTACTCTCCTTGTTTACTGTTTACCCACCTTGTTTACTCATCTTGTTTACCTGTTTACTCACCTTGTTTACTGATCTTGCTTACCTGTTTATTCATCTTGTTTGCGTGTTTACTCATCTTGTTTACTTGTTTATTCATCTTGTTTACTTGCTTACTCACCCAGCGAGGTCAGGGGGAGGGTTAGACTGTCGGCTGACGCTCTCTCTCATGGCGTCTCCGGAAAGGCCGTAAGCCGGTGAGGGGGGCTGTGGGGAGAGAGGGGTGAGTGAGAGAGAGAGAGAGAGAGGAGGAGAAGGAGGAGGAGGAGGGACAGACAGACAAATACAGAAAGGAAGAAAAAAGGAAATGAAAATTGGAGAGAGAGAGAGAGAGAGAGAGAGAGAGAGAGAGAGGGACAGACTGACAGACAAAAACTGAAAGAAAATGGTAAGTGAGAATTTAGTAAGAGGGATGACGTCGACATCTTCCTCCTTCAGGCCTGCAACCTGCCCCATGTCCTTAACTCTCCTAGTCAGTCTCTCATTCGCCATCCTCCAGCATTCTTTTAACTCTCCTAGTCAGTCTCTCATTCGCCATCCTCCAGCATTCTTTTAACTCCTAGTCAGTCTCTCATTCGCCATCCTCCAGCATTCTTTTAACTCTCCTAGTCAGTCTCTCATTCGCCATCCTCCAGCATTCTTTTAACACTCCTAGTCAGTCTCTCATTCGCCATCCTCCAGCATTCTTTTAACTCTCCTAGTCAGTCTCTCATTCGCCATCCTCCAGCATTCTTTTAACACTCCTAGTCAGTCTCTCATTCGCCATCCTCCAGCATTCTTTTAACTCTCCTAGTCAGTCTCTCATTCGCCATCCTCCAGCATTCTTTTAACTCTCCTTGTCAGTCTCTCATTCGCCATCGTCAAGTATAGCACTTAGAAAAATACCTTGAGATGGTTGGGCCATGTGGAGAGGATGGAGATTGAGAAACTGACTAGGAGAGTATGTGAGGTGGAGGGGGAGTGGAAGACAGTGGATGAGATGGAGATTGAGAGACTGACTAGGAGAGTATATGAGGTGGAGGAGGAGTGGAATACAGTGGATGAGATGGAGATGGAGAAACTGACCAGGAGTGTGTGTGAGTTAGGTGGAGGGGGAGGGAGATTCAGAGACTGACTAGGAGAGTGTATGTGTGTGAGGTGGAGGGGGGAAGAGTGAGACCGTGCATGAGATAGAGGTTGAGAGACTGACTAGGAGAGTGTATGTGAGTGAGTTGGAGAGAGGAGGGGGAGGGGGAGAGCGTGGATGAGATGGAGGTTGAGAGACTGACTAGGAGAGTGTATGTGAGTGAGGTGGAGAAAGGGAGGAGTGAGAGACTGGATGAGGTGATTGAGAGACTGACCAGGAGAGTGTGAATGAGGTGGAGGTGGAGGGGGAGTGGAAGACCTAAGATGAGATGGAGAGATGGGGTGGATAGGTAAATGAGAGGGGGAGAGGACAAGGTGACATGGAGATGATTTGTCTTGTGTTCAGCCCTTACGGTGTTTAGACGTTTGGTGATAGATAGATAGATGGACAGATAGATAGATAAGTAGATAAAACCAGACGATTTTACTCAGCTGGGCAAGGAATTATGAGGCAGTTATGTGTGTGTGTGTGTGTGTGTGTGTGTGTGGATGGGTGTTGTGCAGTATACATTTTTGTTTTACGAAATTCGGATCGTCAGTCTTTCTCATCCTCGGCGTAAGTTCGAACCCGCGTCCTTCTAGACCTCAGACCACCCCTCCAACCACTTGACCACATAGTCCTTTAAGGGGAAAATAACGAGGCAGGAAGATTGCAATAACGAGAGGAGGAAAAAACGATAGGGAGCTCTTGATAACGGGGACTGGATAAGGAGAGTCTGTTTATACTCGCCGTTGGAGACCGTAGTATAGAGGAAGGATGTGGTTTATATCCGTTTTCTTTATTGCTTTCTTCTCTGTTTTCGTGTTTGATTTTCATATATTGGGGTTTCCTGTGCTGTTTTCCCTGTCTCCTTCCTTCCTTCCTTATTTTCTTTACGCCTTTTACTCTTCCCCTTCCTTCCCTTTTTCTTCTCCATTTTTCTTCCTCCATTTCTTCGTTCCTTTCCCTCTTCCTTCCTTCCTTTTCCTTTCTTTTTTCTTCTCCATTTCCCTTCCTCCTTTTCTTCGCTTCTTTCCCTCTCCCTTCCTTCCTTTTCCTTTCATACTGGCAATATCTTCCTCTGTTTCCCCTTCCACATGATTCTTTCTCACCCCTTTCCTTCCCTTTCTTATATCCTATTCTACCAGGTTTCGTCCCTCCCCTCCCCTCCCCTCCCCTCCCCTCCCTCTTCAGGCCCCCCCCCTTTTCCTCCCCTCTATGTCACTCGCTTTCCCCTTTTCTCCCCACTTTCATTCCTTCTTTCCCTCATTCATTTTTCATCTTGTTTTCATTCCTTCAGTCCCCTTTTTATTCCCGCCTCTCCTTCCTTCATTCCTTCCTTCCTTCTTTCCTTCCTTCCTTCCTTCCTTCCTTCCTTCCCTCCTTTCTCCTTCATTTTCCATCCCTCCTTCACTCTTTCATCCTGTGTCTCTCGTCCGTCTCACTCTCTTCCTCCTCTTTCATGTCTCCTTCTCCTTCATTTCCTCTCTCTCTCTCTCTCTCTCTCTCTCTCTCTCTCTCTCTCTCTCTCTCTCTCTCTCTCTCCTTCCCTCCCCCTTTTTTCTCTCTCTTCTCTCCTTTGCTTCCTCACTTCCTATCCTTCTTACCTCCCTACTTCCCTCCGTCCCTTCCCCTCCTCTTTCCCTTCTCCCTTCCCACATTTCCTTCCCAAATTCTCTCCTTTCTTCTTCCTTTCCACTTCTCTCCCCTTCTCTCCCTTTCCTCCCCGTCTTTCTCCCTGTCTGCCTCTTCCCTCTCTCATTTTCTCCTCCCTTTTCTTTCCCTTCCGTCCTCTAGACTTCCTCCTTCCTCCCCATCTTTCTTCCTCCCTTCCCTTCCCTTCCCTTCTGATTTCTCTCCCTTCCTCCCTAGCCTTACCCCTTTTCTCCTAAGTAAGAGAGGCATATTGATCACGTGACAGAGAGAGAGAGAGAGAGAGAGAGAGAGAGAGCAGTAAAATGCTAGTGAGCAAGGCGTGACGTGAGCTTTGGAGATTTCGTCAACAAAACACCAGCTCGGCTCGTGCCCTAATGCCGCATGAAATCACCATAATGAATACACCCTGCCAAATTCACGCACCGTAAAGCAATAAAAAGCAAACCCAGAAAAATACACCCGCAGATTAAATAAAGCCGGGGACGGACCGTAAAGCTGCGCCGGAATCTCCCTTGCTGTCGTCCGTCACACCAAACACGAGAGGCACGCACACCCAAAAACTGACAGCTTCGGGCGACTATACCATCCCGGCTTTTTCGACGCTGCAACAAGTATGATTATCCATTTAACTCCACCTTCACACACCTTATAGCCAAATCCACAGGTATAATGTGGAGCGAAGTGGATGGGTAAAGATCGTGGTGGTTTAAGGGAGAGAGAGGTGGAGCCGAAGTTGGTCTCACTCCGGAAGCGTTTGTTTATATATGGGAGTAATGGCGGGCAAGGTGACTGCCAGGTGACGCGTTTCTTTAATTATCTCTGCCAGTTTTGCAGCCTGAGAGTTTTCTCTCTTTTCTCTCTCTTTTCTTTTTGCTCACATGACGTTCCAGACAATGTAATCCGTATTTTTTTTTTTTTTTTTTTTTTTTTTAACCGGATAATCTCTCCATTAGCAGTCTCGTTGCCCAAAAAAATTCGCTTGGCATTTGGAGACTCCGTAGCATATTTTCCAAAGCGATTATATTTTGTACCTTAAACCTATAATATTCCTTAGTGTACCTGGGGGCAGGGTGGCTCAGTGGTAGAGCATCGGAGTCGTAATCGGGGGATTGCGAGTTCGAGCCTCGCCCGGGACTGCCGTGTCGGGAGTGGTAGCGCGCTCCTGTAACCTAGCGGGGCTATATGGCCAAAGTTGCCTAGCTTGGGGATTAAATCCCTTAATGTACCGTATGCAGTAGGGGGGGCGTCCACCATCCACTCACTTGATGTAGTGTAGTTCAGGTTACATTGAATGAATGTAGAAATAATTTACCACGCTGGGTGGCAAGGGCAGTGGCTAGTAAGTAGACGCCATGTGGTTTAGTGGGTTAAGTCGCTCAAGCCTGATGTTAAGGAGCTAAAATCCAAGGGAGGGGTGTGGTGTATATGGATTAAAATCCAGAGATAGGTTGTGGTATTGTTTATGTGATGCTACTCAGGGATCAGCGACTGGTCAAAATTGTCTGGACCAAAAAGCTTAATTTCGGGCCTATACACTCCTGATTTCGACCTTAGTAAAGGATTGGGTGATGAATAATATACGTTCTCTCTCTCTCTCTCTCTCTCTCTCTCTCTCTCCCTCCCTCCCTCCCTCCCTCCCTCCCTCCCTCTCTCTCTCTCTCTCTCTCTCTCTCTCTCTCTCTCTCTCTCTCTCTCTCGTCTTTAATGTGAACCCCGTGGACTGAAGGCTGAAACTGCCCATCTGCTATCCACCATCCCCCTTTCGGGTGGACTGGGAGGGTAGTTGATGGGGCGTTGTTCTAGGCAGTGGCGCGGTGTGGTTCTTGTACCAGTGCTACCACGTGAAGGCGTTCCTCGCCACCATCGCCTTACGGGGGTATATCAGCGGGTCATTAGGCAGTGATTGGTAAGGCGTAGGTGAAGCCCACAGGAAAATGATATGATAAAAATAAATAAATAACTAAATAATAAAGACCCACGTTTCTGTGCAATGTTCCTGCCACCGGACGATTTTATTCAGCTTAGGAGAACCGTTTCTAAATGGATGGATTTAATACAGCCTGAGTTAACCCCCAACTATGAACTGTGCCTGTACTAAAGAAAATCGTCTGTAGGTAGCGATATAATATAAATATACATATATATACTCAGATTGAAAAATATAATATTCAGAATTTTCTTTTGCCTCAGTATATGTATGTCCACACATTGTGCCACAGTTACACGATACATACTGTACATACTTTTTACCTGCATCGTGAGGTATGCTGACACGCGCTCACGCAAGAAGTCAGTCAGCAAGTAACTAGAAGGATAAATGCATGGATAAAGAAAGAAAGAAAGAAGCAGCAGCCAGGGAGTGTTACACCCACACCCACCAGGTGGTATGAGTGGAACGTTTTACTTTGCCCTCTGACCTTGACCTCAGTGATTGTGGTCAAAATTGGAGGCAGGGAAAAAATATGGCACTCCATTCTCGGTCTTCCTCTCCCTCTCCCCTCACTACTCCTGTCTTCTTTCTTCCTCCTGTCTCTCTCCCATCCTTCCCTCCTCTCCCCTCCTTCCCTTCACTCGCCTCCCTTTGTGTCACCCTTTCTTATCCATCTCTTCCCTCTCCTTCCCTTCCCATCATTCTCACTCCTCTCTCTCACTCCTCTCTCCCTCACTCCCACTCCTTCTTTAACTGCCTCATTTTTTTTATTCTCCTCTACCCTTCCCCTCCCCTCCCCTCCCCTCTCTATCACGCATCCCTTCCCCACTTCCTCATCCCCTCCCATCTTCTGGCCTCCCCTCCTCTCCTCACCGCTTCCCCTCGTCTTTCCCCTCTTCCTCCTCTCCCCTCTCACCTTCACTCCCTCTTCATATCTATATCCCTTCCTTTTCTTCTCCCGTCCTCCCCTCCCCTCCCCTCTCTCCCCCCTCTTTTCCCTCCACCTATCCCCCCCTCTCTCGCCCTCTCCCTTCCCCCTCTTCTCCCCCCACTCCCCTCCCCCTTGCCTACCCTCCTCTTTCTCTCTCACCTTCCCTTCACCTTTCCTCTTTTTCTACTCACTCTCTCTCCTACCTTCCTTTCTCTCCCCCTTCCTTTCCCTCTCCCCTCCTCCCTCCCATCCACGTTTTCTCCCCACCTCCCTCTCTCTTTTCCTCCCACGCTCCCTCCCCTGTCTTATATAATTTCCTCCCATCGTACCTCTTCCCTTCCCCCATCTCCCCCCTCCCCTCCCCTCCCCTTCCTCCCCTCCCCTCCCCAACATAACTTCTGCTATTGTAATTTAGTGAATGGCGCCTTTACTGATGAATGTTTCCCCCCCTCCCCTCCCTTCCCCTCTTTCTCTCCCCCTCCCTCTCCCCTTCCCCTCCTCTCTTTGTTCTTCATCCCCTCTCCTTCCTCCCTTTCCTTCGTCTTCAACCTCTCTCTCTCTCTCTCTCTCTCTCTCTCTCTCTCTCTCTCTCTCTCTCTCTCTCTCTTCCCCTTCTGTTTCTTCTCTCCAGCCTCCCCTCTTCCATCCATCCGTACTTTCCTTCCTGTTTTTCTTCCTCCCTCCTCCTCCCTAACCCCCTCCCTCCCTCCCTCGACCTTCCTCTCCGTCTTCCCTAACTCCATTCTCCCCCCCCTTCGTTTCTTCTCCCCTGCCTCCCCTTCCCCCCTCTCTCTCATTCTTCTTCCCCATCCCTCCCCCTCCTCACACTCCCTCCCTCCCTTTCTACCTCTTCCTCCCTCCCTCCCTCTCTACCTCTCTTTCTTTTTCTGCCTCCCTCACTTTCCCCCTCCCCTCCCCTCCCTCTCTCTCTCTTCTTCCCCCTCCTTCCCCCTCCCCTCCTCTCCTCTCCTCTCCTCCTCCCCCTCCCCCTCCCCTCCTCTACCCTCCCCTCCCCTCCCCTCCCCTCCCCTCTGACAGCCTATCAACAAACAGTGGATCATCCTTAAAATATTTTCTAAAGACAACCACAACATTACCTTCAGAATATTACCTCTTGAATATTACCCTCAGAATAATACTCCCAGAATATTACCCACAGAATATTACCCTCAGAATATTACCCACAGAATATTATCTTGAGAACATTGCCCTCAGAATATTACTATCAGAATATTACCCTCAGAATATTACCTTCAGAATATTGCCCTCAAAATATTACCCACAGAGTGTTACCCTCAGAATATTGCCCTCAGAATATTACCCTCAGAAATATTACCCTCAGAATATTACCTTGAGAAAATTACCTTCAGAATATTACCCTTAGAATATTACCTTGAGAATATTACCCTCAGAATATTACCTTCAGAATATTACCCTCAGAATATTACCTTGAGAATATTCCCCTCAGAATATTACTCACAGAATATTACCCTCAGAATATTACTCACAGAATATTACCCTCAGAATATTACCCTCAAAATATTATCTTAAATCGTGCCTTTAAGATAATGCCATCAGAATATTACTTAAAGAATATTGAAGAAAATTTAAAGATATTGCCTTCGAAGTATTACCCTTTCCTCCCCTTCCCTGATACCCCCTTCCACATCCTCCCCCTTACTTCACTTCCCCTCCCTTTATCTTCCCCTCCCCTGTCCCCTTCCAATACCCCCTCCCCTCAATCCCCTGCTTTCACGTCACCTTCCCCCTCCCTTCCCTCTTCCCTCCCTTCCCTTCCCTCTTCCTATCCTCTTCCCCTCCCCTTCCCTCCCCTCCCCTCCATAAATGGTGGTGTGAACGGGGTCAGAGCAACAACACGCTCACACGTACAGTACACACACTACGCACACGCACCCACACACATACGCACACATACACACACATACGCCCACACACACACATACACACACACGTACGCCCACATCATGCTTTTTCTTCGTTGTTGCACACACACACACACACACACACACACACACACACACACACACACACACACACACACACACACACACACAGGCAGGCAGTCATGGTCTATGCGTGTGTGTGTGTGTGCGTGTGTGCATGTGTGTGTGTGTGTGTGTGTGTGTGTGTGTGTGTGTGTGTGTGCGCGTGCGTGCGTGCGTGCATGCGTGCGTGTGTGCGTGCGTCAGTCTCTGCACCAACTAAACTAATTACACACTGTTAATCTATCAGTCCATTTGCAAGGCCCAGGAGAGGCAGCTAATCTGTCTATCTATCTGTCTGTCTATCTGTCTATCTTTGTGACTATATATCTATCTGTATGGCTACTTATCTATTTTATATTTTGTGAGTATAGTTTTGCATCTATCGATCAGTGTAATTTATCTGTCTATATGCCTGTTTCAGTCTTTCTGTCAGTATCAGTTTATCTGCATAGCTGCCTCTCTCTCTCTCTCTCTCTCTCTCTCTCTCTCTCTCTCTCTCTCTCTCGTCAGCTTTTTTTTATAGACGGTGATCATAGGAAGAAAAAAAATAATAATCCATAGACATGCTTACAAGTATCCTCCATTCCTAAAAAATCTGTAACAGTTGGACTTGAACAACTGTAGGATGATGTTTGCGGGGAGAACTATTCTGGGGAAGCGAGTTTCAAAGAGATGCAGTTCAGGGAGGAAAAGAATGCTGCTAGGCGGAAGTTCTGCAATATGGCAGTGCGGCAGTCCAGTCATGAGCGCTGCCAGATGCCCGTGTAGGAAGGCATGGAGAGGTGGCACCATGGATGCAACTTCGTCTGAGCATTTGCCATAAAAGTATCTGTAAAGTAATGCAAGGGAGGCAACATTCCTCCTTACCTGTAGGGGAGGTAGTTTATTTGTAATGGCAGGTTAATAATTCTAACAGCTTTGTTCTGAATTTTGTCCAGTTGTTTTAGTGCAACCTCTCCACATCCATTCCACAAGGGTGAGCAGTATTCAGGCTGAGAGCGCACATGACTCTTGTAAATTATAGCTAACTGCTCGTCAGCGAAGAAGTTACGGACTCTGTACAATAATCCAAGTTTCTTTGAGTCGGTTTTAGCAAGTGATCTGACATGAGAGGTCCAGCTGAGGGCATTGTTAAGTGAGACGCCGAGAATTTCAATACTTTTGGAGATGGGAATATTAGTAGCATTGAAGGTAATATACGAATCTGGCAATATCTATGAATAACCTGTATATATTTGGCTTTCCTGGCATTAAATGAGACAATGTTATTTGACTCTACAGAACGTGGTGAATGTTTTTGGCGTATCAGATTGAGCCAGGATTCCGGGGGCTTGAATGGTGAGTGAATGGAAGCGTAAGAAGAGCTGTAAATCGATTAAGAGAGAGAGAGAGAGAGAGAGAGAGAGAGTAGGAATTCCTGATTCAGAGAGTGAAATGTGGCATGTTTTTACCGTGGAGTTTGTGTTGTGGATAGTTTTTTTCTCTCTCTCTCTCTCACACACACACACACACACACACACACACACACACACACACACGTACCCGAGCTCGGACTGAAAAAGCTATGAACATTGACGTGTGTGTGTGTGTGTGTGTGTGTGTGTGTGTGTGTGAGAACCAAGAGAGAAATTGCATGGGACCTTCACACGATGCATGATGGTTGGGGAGGGGGGGGTATGGTAGGGGGGAGGGGGAGAAAGGGAAGGTGGGAGGGGAAGTAGGGAGGGGGGGCTCAGTATATGGTTCTTGGGGTAGGGGAAGAGTTGATTGGATAGGTTAAGGTGGGGGGAGAGGGGGAGGGGGTATGTGTGTCTTTTGTGTGGTGGGGGGAAGGGGGGGGAGGATATTTGTGGT
>NC_137006.1:42219240-42221740 GCF_032717465.1 Coenobita brevimanus | reverse complement strand
GAATCCTTCCAATATGGCTATACGCTGCGCAGACCAAAGGGATATTAACCAGCCCTGTCCAAATATAAATCGCTAAGGAAGAGGTGTTAGGGAATACGGGCGTTGATAATAGGAATGCAGATGGGGCGAAAAATTGCACACATCAGCATTTTCCTGTTGCATGTTGATTTTCGTGTTGCACAGAACCTCAAATAACCACAACCACACACACCACCGCACGCCACACTCACACGCCTCTCACCACACTGTAAAAATAAGACCAAACAGCCAAAAAACACTTATTAAGGGACCCATATTCGAATCCCTCTTGCCCTGCTGGCGATAGATATAGATAGGTAGATAGATAAATAGATAGACAGGCAAATAGATATAATTGCATCTTTCATATTGTTTATAAAGGCTACAGTATGGTTATATTTGTCGGTTTTAGTCACCTTATGCTGGCTTTCCACGCTGCTCGATCTCTGGCAGCCTCCCTGTTCAGTCCCTTATCCGTGAGGTCACACTCCATGACCTCGTCCCGGGTCTTTTTCGGTCTGCCTCTCGCAACCCAACCCCCGACGTTCACACTGCTCACCTTCCTCACCCAATTGTCATCCCCCATCCTCTCAGCTTGCCCAAAACATCTCAGTCTACCCCTCCTTACTTCTATACTCTCTTCACCTTCACTTGGCTGGTATTTCCGTTCTTTTTGCGACTTATTTCACGGAGCTTATTGACAGAGATGTATAGTTACGACACTACATCCATTCCACAGCACTTCTTCGTGACTAGTATGATTCTAGTGTCAATTGCTACAACTCAGCATTCAAGAGAGACAGATGGCAATTTTGGGCCAAGTTAGAATGGTATAGGGAGAGATTTTCGTCCTTATGCAGACTGTTCCGTAGCTCAGTAGTAGAATTAAGGACACGATCAGCATCCTTTCCACAGCACTTCTTCGTGACTAGCATCGTATTCTAGTGTTAATTTCTTGTTACGGCTTGAGCACTGAAGATGGAGAGATGGCAATTTTACGCCGATTTGAAGTGAACGGAGTATAGATGCGGAGAGAGAGAGAGAGAGAGTGTGTGTGTATGTGTGTGTGTGTGTGTGTGTGTGTGTGTATTTGTCATTACTGTGTGTGTGTGTGTGTGTTTGAGTACTGTGTTGTGCGTGTGTACTTGCCATTGCTGTGTGTGTGTGTGTGTGTGTGTGTGTGTGTGTGTGTGTGTGTGTGTGTACGTTGCATGATAGGCGTGTCGGAGAATCCCTTGACGGATTAACTTACAGCATGGACACGGGTTGGCAAATGACATTAAAAAGGGGAGGGAGGGAGAGGAAGGGAGATGGGAGGGAGGGAGAGGGAGGGAGATGGGAGGGAGGGAGAGAGAGAAAAGGAGGCAGAGAAAGGAGAGATGGAAATATAGATTACATAAGATTACATAGGAAAGCAAACAGCAACAGACCTTATGGTCCTTTCGAGGCTGCGTGTTTCAGAGAAGACTGTGACTACAAGATCTAACTCTACATGCTGAAGGATAAGCATAATAAAGCAAGAAGACTCCCCCCACCACCAAACCCTCCAGGAAAAAGTGAGAAAAACCACCATGCAGCGTGGAAAAACTATGGAAATTTCACAGGAAATACTGAAAAGGAAAAGTCACATTCTATTATATTTTATCTATAAGCTGCCCGTTTGACTAAGTTGAAAGTTACGGCATGACATTATAAACCGGTACATTGAGTTAATGGGGCGTCTGTAGACATAACGTGGAAACTACACAGTGAACAGTGTGGATGTTTTGGGGGTGGTGCGGCTGCCTTGCCTGGCGCTTTTAAGGTAGGCAGCAGTCAGTCAGGCCCTAGCTCCGTTAACTCCACTGAGACAAGGAACTCTCCCATGTGGGACAAGTACACAAGGATCCTCCTGAAGCAGTGACCCCTGGTACATTAAAAAAATCCCGATGGTGGTCACTTAACTAACAGGGACCCTCAGTGATCCACAGCCCATCACAGGTCGAAAGTATGAGTAGTGACCGTTAAGTCAGGGCTATCTCTGCGTATCCTATATAGTCTGTGCTTATATTACTTTCTTTGCATTGGGGAGATTGAAAAATATATAAGATGGGGTGTCTTATAGAAAAAAGGGGACTGCACAGTGCACAGTGTGGATGTACAGTGCACAGAGTGGATGTGATAGAGGGAAGGTATGAAAAAGGGCTGAAGGGGAGAGAAATAGGGAGTGGAAGGGAGGGAGAGAGCGATTGTGGGGGAAGAGGGAGGGGGGAAGAAAGAGGGGGAGAAGAGGAAGGAAGAAAGAGGAAGGGAGGCAAGCGATGAAGATGGAGAGAGAGAGAGAGAGAGAGAGAGAGAGAGAGAGAGAAGGGATTAGAAGAAAGGGATTAGCCTAATGTGTGTTAAGCGGATTAGAAGCCTTAATCCATCAGGCCTGGGATTTTGTGTGTGTGTGTGTGTGCAAGCTTAGACACCAACCATTCTCTCTCTCTCTCTCTCTCTC
>NC_137006.1:42179240-42214240 GCF_032717465.1 Coenobita brevimanus | reverse complement strand
GTGTGTGTGTGTTTGTGTGTATGTGTGTGTGTGTGTGTGTGTGTGTGTGTGTGTGTGTGTGTGTGTGTGTGTGTGTGTGTGTGTGTGTGTGTGTGTTGCCAAAATATCTCGAAAAGTTGTGGACGGATTTTCACTAAACCTTCAGGAAATATCAACTATGTGGATGTGCAGAAGCCTATTATTTTTCGTGAGGATATGATTAAAGGTGACCGAATGCTCGCCATATATGTTTTGATGTGGATTAACATTTTGTGAAACGCGGTGACTGAAATCCGTAGAGTTTTGCGAATTTTCTTCACATTTGGTTAGTAGTTTACTTGTACCTTAGCCAACAGCATAATATGGCGGGCGATTAGCATTCGGCCCCCTGCTGTTTTTCTTTCATTCTCATTCCTTTTTTTTTTTTTTTCCTTATTCCTCTTCACCTGTTCCTCTCTTCTCATTCTTTCACTCCTGTTTTCTGCCTTATTCTCTCCTTTTCTTTCTTTTCCTTTGTATTTTTCATTTTCGTCTTTGTTTTTTTTCTTCGTTGTCTCTGCTCCTTCCGGCCGTCCAGCCTTCTTTCCTTCCTTCTGTCTTTTATTCTTTCCTTCATTCCTTCCTTCATCATTTCTTTGTTTCCTTTCCTTCATTCTTTCTCTCTTCATGCCCTTCCTTCCTTTCCCTCTGTCGTCATTCTTTTTTCTATTACTCTTTCTTGCTTTTTTCTCCTTTCTCTTCTTTCTTCCATTCTTCCTTCCTTTTTCCCTCTTTTTCCCTTTCTTCTTTCTATCCCTTTTTTTTTTCTTTCTTTCCTCCTTTCTTCCTTTCTTCTTTCTTTTTCCTCCTTTCTTCCTTCCCGCACCATCCTTCCTTTCTTCCCTCACGATCTTTCCTTCCTTCCTTCCTTCCATCTATTTGTCATATCTTTCCCCATCCCTCTCCTCTCCCTGTTTCAACCTCCTTTCCTTCCCTCCTCCTCTTTCCATTATCTGTCTTCTTGCTTCTTCTCCCTCATCCTTCCTTCTCTCCTCCCTACCCACGTTCTTCCTTCCTTCACTGTTCTCTTATCCATCACTTCTCCTTCATCCTCTCCCTCCCTCTCTCTTTCTCTCCCCCCCTCTCTCTCTCTCTCTCTCTCTCTCTCTCTAAGTACATTATAATATACTGTATATATTTTTTTTTATCTATTAAATAAGTATATTAAACACATTATGTATTATATATGATTTTTATATTATATATTATATATAATAAATGTAATATATATATATATATATATATATATATATATATATATATATATATATATATATATATATATATATATGCATCATTATACACCTGCCTGCCATCCTGTCCCTGCTGCTACCCTGCATCTACCTCTTCTCACCGTTCCTGCCACCCCTGCCTCACTCTCCCTTCATTCCCCTGCCTCACTTTGCCTCTATTATCGCACTTCATCTAAACTTTTCTACCCACCTCCATTTCTTCACCGTAATCTCTCCCTGCCCAGCTTACTTACTTGTTTTTGCTTCTCATTACTCCCCGCTTCCTCTTCTTTCTTCCCGTCTTACCCTACCTCACCCTGCGTCACCCCTCTGCCTCACCCTGCCTACCCCACGTACCTGAGGCAGCTGGAGGGGGAGCTGACCCGCGCTGTGCCTGTCTCCACGCTGGACTGACCCGCCTTACGGTCACACCTCCGCCCTGCCTCACCCCTGGCTCACCCTTGCCTTACCCTGCCTCACCCTTGCCTCACCCTGCCTCACCTCCCGGCCTTACCGTACTGTCATTGCCTTCAGTGCCATCCCTTCCGTAGCTTCGTTATATTTTCTTGCTTTCTTCTTTCCTTCCTTTTTCCTTCATCCTTTTCCTCCTTCATTAGTCATTCATCTTCCTTCCTTCCTTCCCTGTCATACCTCCGTCTTTTTTCCTTTCTTCTTTCCTTCCCTTTCCTGCCATCCATTTTTCCTTCTTCTCTTACCTTCCATTCCTCCCTTACCTTCCTTCATTCCTCCTTTTCCTTCCTCCTTTCCTTCCCTTTCCTTGCCCAGACGTATCCAGGAATCAATCGCCAAGGAAGAGGTGTTAGGGAGCCTCCTTAATGCACGGGAATACGGACCAGAATCTCTTTGGTTTCGAAACTCTTAAATTAGGAGCTGTAAGAATAGATTTAACGCTAGAATAGGATGCTAGTCACGAAGAAGTGGAAATACGCTACGGGAGGGTAAAAATCAGGGTCCTTGTCAGGTTAAAGTGAACATGCTATAGAAATCAGTAGTGCGGTGCTTATTATGCCTTTTCATTCATACACTTCCTTATTTTCTTCTTTTCTCCCGTATTTTCTCCCGTATTTTCTCCCTTATTTTCTTCTTTTCTCCCGTATTTTCTCCCGTATTTTCTTCATTTTCTCCCGTATTTTCTTCCTTTTCTCCCGTATTTTCTCCCTTATTTTCTTCTTTTCTCCCGTATTTTCTTCCTTTTCTCCCGTATTTTCTCCCTTATTTTCTTCCTTTTCTCCCGTATTTTCTCCCTTATTTTCTTCTTTTCTCCCGTATTTTCTCCCGTATTTTCTTCCTTTTCTCCCGTATTTTCTACCTTATTTTCTTCCATTTCTCCCGTATTTTATTCCTTAGTTTCTTCATTTTCTTCTATTTTGTTTCTTCGTATCTTATTTTCTTCCGTATTTTCCTTATTATCTTCATTATTTTCATCGTGTCCTGTTTCTGCGTTATTTTCGTCCTTCCCTGCTTCTTTTCTTCCTTCTCCCTTCCTTCCTTCCTTCCCTCCTTCCTTCCTTCCCCCCTTCCTTCCTTCCTTCCTTCCTTCTCTTTTCCTTCCTTCCTTCCTTCCTTCTCTTTTCCTTCCTTCCTTCCTTCCTTCTCTCTTTTCCTTCCTTCCTTCCTTCCTTCCTTCCTTCTCTCTTTTCCTTCCTTCCTTCCTTCTCTCTTTTCCTTCCTTCCTTCCTTCTCTCTTTTCCTTCCTTCCTTCCTTCCTTCCTTCCTTCCTTCCTTCTCTCTTTTCCTTCCTTCCTTCCTTCTCTCTTTTCCTTCCTTCCTTCCTTCTCTCATTTCCTTCCTTCCTTCTCTTTTCCTTCCTTCCCTCCTTCCTTCCCTCCTTCCTTCCTTCCTTCCCTCCTTCCTTCCTTCCTTCCCTCCTTCCTTCCTTCCTTCCCTCCTTCCTTCTCTTTTCCTTCCTTCCTTCCTTCCTTCTCTCTTTTCCTTCCTTCCTTCCCTCCTTCCTTCCTTCCTTCTCTTTTCCTTCCTTCCTTCCTTCCTCTCTTTTCCTTCCTTCCTTCCTTCCTTCTCTCTTTTCCTTCCTTCCTTCCTTCCTTCTCTTTTCCTTCCTTCCTTCCTTCCTTCTCTCTTTTCCTTCCTTCCTTCCTTCCTTCTCTCTTTTCCTTCCTTCCTTCTCTCTTTTCCTTCCTTCCTTCCTTCCTTCTCTCTTTTCCTTCCTTCCCTCTATCCTTCCCTCCTTCCTTCCTTCCTTCCTTCTCTCTTTTCCTTCCTTCCTTCCTTCTCCCTTCCTTCCTTCCCTCCTTCCTTCCCTCCTTCCTTCCTTTCTTCTCTTTTCCTTCCTTCCTTCCTTCCTTCCCTCCTTCCTTCCTTCCCTTCATTCATTCATTCACTCAGGTTTTTTGTCCAGTGTCATCTAAAGCAAAAGCAGAGAGGAAAGGAAGGGAGGAAAAAGAGAGAAGAAGGGAGAAAAAGGGAGAGAGGAAAGGAGGAAGAAGAGAGAGGAGGAAGGGAGAAAGAAGAGAGAGGAGGAAGGGAGGAAAAAGGGCAAGAGAGAGAGGAGAGTAGGAGAGAGCAAGGAAGGGAGGGGGAAGAGGGGGAGGAAGGTAAGAGGGAGGAATTGAGGAGAGAGGGAAGGAAACAAAGGAAGGGGGAGAGAAAAGAGAAAGACAGGGAGGAAGGGAAAGGAGAGAGAGAGAGAGAGAGAGAGAGAGAGAGAGAGAGAGGACGGGGAATATAGGTGAGGGGAGAGGATAAAGAGGGAGAGAAGAGAAAAGAGAGAGAGTGGGAGAGGAAGAAGGAAGGGAGGGAATGGGAGGGAGGGAGATTGTAAGGGTGATGGGGAGAGGGGGAGAGAGAGAGAGAGAGAGAGAGAGTTAGGGGAAAGAGTAAGGGAGAATGGGAGGAGGAAGGAAGGCAGGAGTCGGGAAAGGAGAGAGAGAGAGAGAGAGAGAAGAATTGGTAAGATCAATAAGGACATGAGGTGAGGACGATTAATCAGAAAATGGCCTCTAAGCCGCTCTGGATGATTTGTGGACGTGGGGAGAGAGAGAGAGAGAGAGAGAGAGAGAGAGAGAGAGGATGGAAAATAAAGCAAGATTAAGTAGTGTATTTTTCTTGATATTCTCTCTATCTCTCTCTCTCTCTCTCTCTCTTTCTGATTATACACCCATCCCTTTAATTATACATCCATCCCTAACACCTCTTCCTAACCGAATTATTTTGCTTACTACACCTTACCATCCTCTTTTGTGTTACTTAAATCATTCAATTATCTCCATACTCGGCATAAATAGCATACACATCGATATTACCTAGCCGTATCCAAAAATAAATCGGTAAGGAAGAGATGTTAGGGAGCTTCCAAGAATAAATCGGTAAGGAAGAGATGTTAGGGAGCTTCCAAGAATAAATCGGTAAGGAAGAGATGTTAAGGATCTTCTGTATCTTCTGTAACAGGAGAATACGAACTTGGGTCCTTTCGCAACAAGTCCACTTTAGGTACACCCTTTTAAGTACAGTCCCATAATTTTAGGTCAATTTAGGTTAATTAAGGTGATTTTTAATATGATTCAAGGTGAGAGAGAGAGAGAGAGACTGTTAGATCCCTCACAGTTATTCAGAATCAGTAATTTTAGGACTAATCAGGGTCATTGAGAGAGTCATTTACCTTCATCCAGGGCCCTCACCTCCAATTAGGGTCAGCCAGGTGTGCTCAGGTATACCCACATCTTTGCAGGTTAGGTGATATTTTCTTTAAGTTATTTTTGGGTCTTTTAAGTCATGGTCGGATACAGGTGGATGACTTCAGGATTGGTTTTAGGTATTTTAGGTGTGTTTAGGTGCCTTAAGTCGATTAAGGTCAGCGTAGATTAATTTTTCCTGTGTCTGTGAAGGTGTGTGTGTGTGTGTGTGTGTGTGTGTGTGTGTGTGTGTGTGTGTGTGTGTGTGTGTGTGTAAAATATATATATGCCAAACACAGCCCTACCTTACAGTGTTATTTTTTTTATTTATTTATCTATCTGTCTATCTATCTATCTACTTATTTCTGTGGCGATTCTAGTCTTTCAGGTATGGGTGGGGGGGGGGGAACAGATGAGTGAGCGGGATGGACTGGGGTGATGATGATGAGGGTGTGATGGGTGAAGTATGTGATGTGATGGGTAATGTTATGGGGCTGGAGTGGAGGGAGTCAAAAGCAGCAGAGTAAAGAATGGGGGAGTGGGTGGTGTGAGTGGGTGGATTGGGCGGGATGGGCTGGGATGACGGGGTGTGATTGGGGGAAGTAGAACTGTGAATATGGGTGTTGTAGGGTGGGTGGTTTTGTTATAATATCCCCTGAGTGTAGAAAACGGGTGGGGTGGGTGGAGAGGAGTGGGCGGGATGGGCTGGGATGGCGGCCAGGGAAGTAACTACACATATGTTCAGGTCATGCCTTTTAAAGCATGTGTAACAAGAAGCGGTGGCGGGCACAGCAAACCCGTCCCCTGCAGTCATTTTAGTGGTGAGGTATAAACACAACAGGATATCTCGTCAAAGATGTCACATATCAGATTTGGAGAACATCGGGTGGAAATTGACGATTTTATGTCCAGTTGAAATTTCAGGCCCGACCCACCTGACACTGCACCGCTAACTGGGGTGTGTGACCCCCCTGATGTAGTGAAGCATGTTATAGGATGCAGATTTGAAAGATGAACCTTTAGGTTTTGGTTTCATGTCGATATGACGAATTTGAAAGGAATTATGGCGAAAAAACGATTTTTACATTTTACATTTTGGGGGCCTACAGCCTGGGCCTTGGCCCAATTTGGCCCAAAAAATAATCATGTGATTAGAAGGTCATAGCCCATCATCCCTGTAATTTTAGTCAAAATCGCACCAGTAATTTTCACGTAAAGTTGTTAACAGACAGACAGACAGACACATACAAACAAACGAACAAACGAACAAACCGAATAAACACAATACCCGTCTCCGAACCCCTCCGGGGCGGGAACGGGTAATAATTGACCCAGACCAGAATTGTCTTTTCCATGCATTTTGATTATTATTATTATTATTATTATTATTATTATTATTATTATTTTATTGTCCATGATCTCCAGTTTTTTCAGTGCAGTGTGTCCAGGCATCTCAAAATGAATGAATCTTCAATATGTCTTTATGTATTGAGTTTTATTTTAGCAGGAACATATTTTGCAGGCTCAGGCTTGGGTTCTTTCTTTATTCTCTTTTTTCGTGTCTTTCAGAACCGAGTGGATAGAGACGGATGGGCAGGAGAGACTGGATTGACGATGAACTGGACGCTACGACAGGGTGAGTATGCCCTGTGAAAATCTGCTCTGTAGGGCTTGTGGTAGTCTGGGCAGTCATTTTATAGTTACCTTATTGGGATTGAAATAGGTGGGGGTACATGGAGAGGAGTGGGTGGGATGAACGTAAGAACATAAGAAGAGAGGATAACTGCAGTAGGCTGGTTAGCCCATGCTAGGCAGCTCCTAGAAGAGTAACTGAACTACTAGAATGAGATAAGGATAGCAAAGAAGAAGGCTCTCCCCCGCCCTCCAAACCCTCCAGCTGAAGCCGGCAGGAAAAAGTAAGAAAGAACACGCCGTATAGAAAAACTGGCGTGGACATTTTACAGGAAAGTGTGAAAGGAGAATAGAGACTATCATAGTGTAACCTGAAAAGAAAAAAATTATGAATTAGTATTGGTTATAAGATTTTCTTTATTCTATATCCACCCCTTATTTGTCATATGCTTATCTAGCCTATGCTTGAAACTCTCAATGGAAGAGGCGGCAACTACTTTACTAGGTACCTTATTCCATTCGTCTACTACTCTATTACTAAACCAATTTCTACCGATTTCCTTACTGAAACGGAATTGTTCTAGTTTGAAACCATTATTTCTAGTTCTATCCTGTATGCTCACTTTAAGTACCTTGCTAATATCTCCCTTATTTATACCATTCATTCACTTAAACAGCTCAATTAAGTCTCCCCTTACTCTACGCCTCTCTAGCAAATGCAGACTTAATCTTTTCAGTCTGTCTTCATATGGCAGGTTCCGGACGTCATGTATCATTTTTGTCATTCTTCTCTGTACATTTTCTAACGAATTGATATCCATTCTATAGTAAGGACACCAAAATTGTACTGCGTAGTCTAAATGTGGCCTTACTAATGCTAGATAAAGTTTCAGTATTACTTTAGATGATCTATTGCTCACGCTTCTCGAAATAAATCCTAGGACCCTATTTGCTTTATTTCTCGCATTAATACACTGTTGCCTTGGTTTAAGGTCGTTACTAATCATAACTCCTAGATCTCTCTCGCATTCCGATTTGCTAATTTCTTTGTTATCTAAGCTGTATTTAGTATCTCCAATGGTCTTACCTACGTTAAGTACTTTACATTTGTCAAAGTTAAATGCCATTTGCCAAGTTTTAGACCATTTGGACAATGTATCGAGGTCTTTTTGTAAGTTATGGCAGTCGTCAGTCGAGTTAATGATACGCCCTATTTTTGTATCGTCGGCAAATTTGCTGATGCTGCTATTGACTCCTAAGTCTAGATCATTTATATATATATGATAAATAATAAGGGACCGAGTACTGAACCCTGTGGTACACCGCTAGTTACTAATCCCCAGTCCGACTTAGTTCCATTTATTAATACTCTCTGCTTTCGTCCTTTCAGCCAGGATTCTATCCATTTTAAGATATCGCCGTCTATACCGTGTGCTCGAATCTTTCTAACTAACCTTTCGTGTGGGACCCTATCAAAAGCTTTACTAAAGTCCAGATAAATAACATCGTAAGCTTTATCGCTATCTACTGCCTCATAGACCTCCGAGTAGAATGACAACAAGTTTGTGAGGCAGGATCGTCCTTGCCTGAATCCGTGCTGACTTTCGTTTATAAGATTAAATCTTTCTAAGTGTTCTCTAATCTTATTTGCCAAAATTGACTCTAACATTTTTCCTGCTATTGACGTTAGACTTCGGACGATAATTCGACGCAGCTGATTTATCACCCTTTTTAAAGATGGGCACTACGTTTGCGGTCTTCCACGCCTCTGGAACTTCTCCTGAACTTAAAGAGTCATTAAATAATGTTAAAATTGGCTGACATAATTCTTCTTTGGTTTCTTTTATAATTTTTGCATATATATCGTCCGGACCTAGCGATTTTTGAGGTTTTAACTTATTAATTTCTTTCAGTACGTCCTCCTTACTAATGGTTATTTTACTAAGAATATTTTCCGTATTCTCATCGTAAATATTTGCTGCTTGAGGGACCTGGCTTAGATTTTCCTTGGTGAATACTGATATGAAATAATTATTTAGGATGGAGCACATTTCTTTAACTTCACTGGTAATGTCACCTGATTCTGTTCTGAGTGGTCCTATCCTGTCTTTATTTTTCGTACGGTACATTTGATAAAAACCCTTGGGGTTTTCTTTTGATTCACTTGCAACCTTAATTTCATAACTTCTCTTTGCTTTTCTTATCTCCCTCTTTACTTCTCTATTTAAAATCGTGTATCGGTTACGTAAGTGTTCCTCTCCACGTTTTATTTTTCTATATATTCCTTTCCTTTGGCCTATGAGAGATTTTAATCTGTTGTTTAACCATCTAGGTTCTGAATTATTAGTTCTAAACGGTTTTGAAGGAATATATCTATCTTGGCCTGCGTGTATTATATTTATTAACTCGTTATACTTCTCACTGGTCGAACGTCTGATTGGTACTGGAGCTGAGTTAATTTCCGTCACCTGGGCGGGGTGGAGGTGGTGGGTGGGGCGGGGTGGGAGCAAGACAGCAAGTATTGTAGGTTGTGTGGTATGGTCGTGGTGGTGATGTATGTCAAATTTCTCGCGTCACTCTTACACACACACACACACACACACACACACACACACACACACACACACACACACACACACACACACACACGTCAGTCAGTATCTTACTAATACACACACATTTCTCGATTAATAAAAGCACTATACTCTTTTTACTCTAACTTGGCCTAAAATTGCCTTCTCTCCATCAACAATACTGAGTAGAGTGATACTAGCATATGGTGCTAGTCAGGAAGAAGTGCTGTAGAGAGTATGTTGAGCTGTGGTATTCTCTCTCTCTCTCTCTCTCTCTCTCTATCAAAGCTACGAGAAATAAGCTGCAAAAGGACGGATATTTGGGCCAAGTTAGAGTGAAAAGGGTATAGTTTAAGTGCATGTATCGGATATAGTACAAAGCCAGAGATAAAGAAAACTCAGGATAGGTCCCAAAACAGTAGCTCTCCGTTTTGGGCAATTTTGAGACAACTTTGATAATAGGGAAGGTATTTTCGTGCAATCAGGAAGCTTAGTAACACCTCTTCCTTAGCGATTTATTTCAGACTCTGCTTCGGTACTATATTCTTGTGTGTTATTTATGCAGTCTGTGTTGACATGAAAGAGATCTAAGAAGCAAAAAATAAAAAAAAAATATTAATGGATAGTTTGTAAAATAAATCGCCAAGGAAGAGGTGTTTGGGAGCATCCTTACCCCCTGCGTGCGACTTACCACAGCCGAACTTATACTCCTTTCACCTTAACCTGGCCAAGGGTTATGTCCTTTTGCAGCATATTTCACGTAGCTCAAGGAAAAGCAAGGTAACACTGCGGCTCGGCATCAACAGTGCACTTCTTCGTGACTAGCATCATGTTGTGTTCATCTGTACTTAGGGCTCAGCATTTAAGTTGAGAGGTGGCAATTTTAGGCCAAGTTAGAGTGAAAAAAGTACAGCAACGAAATGAAATGCTGACAGTTTAGTTTCCATCATGTGTTTCGGTGCTGATGTTAAAAATTGGGGTGTTTAGCCTTCCTCCTTGTGCATTTAGGTTTATTTACACGGCCGTACAGTATTTTTCTCACCACAAATCACTCCATGCGGAAGTCTACCACCTTTCGTCAAATCAGTTGAGGGAAGTAGAGTGACCAGTGGCGTTTAAGTACTACCCATCAACTCATTCTCCTGCCCATCAATCTGTAAATCGGTTGGATAAGATAGAAAATAGATAGAATGATCATAAAAATAGAATGATAGAATTACCAATAGCTTCTTATTTACGAACCCAGCGTCCCTGATATTCACCCCATCTACCCATCAACTCATTCTCCAATCCATCAGTCTTTAAGTCCATTGGGTAAGATAGAAAACAGAATGAGAGATAGAATGACAACTAGCTTTTTGTCTGCTTACCCAGGGACCCAAATATTCACCCCGTCTACCCATCAACTCATTCTCCAGTCCATCAGTCTGTAAGTCCATTGGGTTATACAGAAAATAGAATGATAGATAGAATGACAACTAGCTTTTTATCTGCTTACCCAGCGACCCAAATATTCACCCCATCTACTCATTAATTCCTCTATCGACTACGCCACCCCCTTTCGTGTCGGTGGCAAAGGAAAATTGACACGAAAAGGAGAGAATATTTGGGAGGGAAGGTGGCAGGGAGGATGTGGAGGAAGAAGAAGAGGTGGACCAGGAGTGAGGGGGAGGGACAAGATGAGGGAGTAGGGTAGGGTAGGGTTTGGAAGGGTAGGGTAGGGGAAGGGATGATGGGGTGTGGTATGGTATGGTATGGTGTGGTAGGGTAGGGTAAGGGAAGGGATGATGGGGTAAGGTATGGTAGGGGAAGGGATGATGGGGCAACGTATGGTGTGGTATGGTATGGTATGGTATGGTAGGGTAGGATAGGGTAGGGAAGGGTATGGTATGGTATGGAAAGGTAGGATAGGGGAAGGGTTGAAGGGGCAAAGTATGGTGTGGTATGGTATGGTACGGTAGGGTAGGGAAAGGGATGAAGGGGTTAGGTATGGTAGGGTAGGGTAGGGTAGGGTATGGCATGGAAGGGTAAGGGATGGGGAGGGAAGGTTAGGTACGGTAGGGTAAGATGGAAGTGATTGGTAGGGTAAGGCAGCGTAGAGTAAAGGGGGTGGAAGATAGGGAAGGGTAGGATAGAAGAAATCATAGGGAATGGTAGGGTAGTGTAGGGTAGGGTAAGGAGGGGAAGGGGAAGGTAAGGCAGGGAAAAGGTGTTAGAATTACAGGGTCACCAGTCTAAAATATATGGCAGGAAATATGATAGGCAATTTTTACTTTTTAATACAAACAAGACTAATTCTCACAATGACGCTATAAATAACCGTGAAGCTTAGAGAGAGAGAGAGGGGGGGGATTGTGTGTGTGTGTGTGTGTGTGTGTGTGTGTGTGTGTGTGTGTGTGTGTGTGTGTGTGTGTGTGAAGAGCGAAGCGGCGTATTGATCCACGAAATATTGACTTGTGACCCGTATAGTCAGGAAATGATTGGGCAAACACACACACACACACACACACACACACACACACACACACACACACACACACACACACACACACACACACACACACACACACACACACACACACACACACACACACACACACACACAGTTAAGCCTCTCTCTTTTCGAGGGTAATCTTGTCTATTTTTGAAGTTAAGTATTTTCAAGTTTAAGCTCATTATTTTATTTATTTATTTATTTTAAACAGTGTCACTATTACCCCCAAACACATCCATCTTTGCTAACACTAAAACTCACTAATCACACAATCTTTATTTTAGCCCTACACCTTCGATAGATGGATAGTAAAGGCAGGGTCTATCTATTTTCAAGGATCTAAGCGCCCCCCCCCATCATCTCTCCCTCCCCCACACCCCGACACATATACCCCGTTTACTCTAACTTGGTCTAAATTTGCCATCTCTCCATCTTGAATGCTGAGTTGTGAGAATAGATTAACACTAGAATATGGTGCGTATCTCAAAGACGTTCTGTGGAGAGGATGCTGAGCTGTGTATTGCCTATTTCTTTGTATTTTTCTTTGTATTTTCTTTTTCTGTCACTATGGAAAGGATGCTAAGTTGTATATATATTTTTTTCTGCCACTGAGCGACATGAAAAAAGCCCCCAAGAGGACGGAAATCTAGGCCAAGTCAAGGTGAAAGAACTAGACTATTTTATGCAAGTTTATCCCAGTGACCAAGCCTCCTTTGGGTGTGCTAGTTTACACTTATATTAGTCCTGTTACAAAGACAAAACCTACAGACAGACAGACAGATACACAGAGAGGATAAATAGTTTGACAGGTATACAAATGAAGAAGAAGAAGGAGATAGACAGACGGACAGACAGACACAAAGAGATAAGCATTTTGACAGATATATAGATGAAAGAATTGACAGACAGACAGACACATACAGAGAGGGTAAACAGTCAGAGAGAGAGAGAGAGAGGGGGGGGGCGGAGATGAGATGTGAGGCGTGAAATGAGGGGGGGTGAAGGAGGAAATGAAGGTGGTAATGAGCGAGGAACGACCCCTATTTCCTTGCCTCACCCCTGCCTAAACCTGCCTCACCCCTGCCTAAATCTACCTCACCCCTTCCTATATCTACCTCACCCCTTCCTAAACCTGCCTTACCTCTTGCCTAACCCTGCCTCACCCCTGCCTAAGTCTGCCTCACCCCTGCCTAAGTCCACCTCACCCCTTCTTAAACCTACCTCACCCCTTCCTAAGTCTGCATCACCTCTTCCTGTATCTACCTCACCTTTTTCTAAACCTGCCTCACCCCTTGCCTAACCCTGCCTCACCCCTGCCTGAACCATCATTAACCCACCTTCAACTATGACCGCCAGCGTTATCATTATCATTATCATCATCATCATCATCGCTCTCGTCATGATGAACTCTTTTTCCCCACCTCAGTTAATTGGATAGGATGCTATTTTTTTTAATAATCACAACATTAATTTAAAAACAGATATATTATTTTGAAAAAGTATTAGCAAACTTTGACGGGTCCGTATCTGACATTCTGCTATTGGCGGTAAATTTAAAAGGTCATGTCCTGGATTGTAATTTGTAGATAATTTCCTTCCCTCCTTCCCCCGTAGAGAGATTTGTCGAGCGGGGGGGGGGGTAGATATAACCTTCAATAACTCCTTCAGTACGAGAACGTCTTCCAAGATCAATCAAATGGTCTGACGCCAGAATGAATGTATAAAGAAGTAAATAAAGTGAAATTCATTCATCATTCATTCATCATCCAATCCTACATTGCCCCATGAGGAGCGTAGGAGCCCGGGGCTTGGCAGTTGGTCCTGACATTTAAGATGAGAGTGACCAGCCTCACTCATCCCCGAGTGGCATTACGTGAGCAATCAACCCCAACCATTCCTTGGATATAAACCTTCACCGGCTCAGTCCGATTGGAGCTCCGTAATTACCCACTTAACCACCAGGTGCCAAAATTTGATTTTATGGTTACCACCCAGCTTAGTAAATGGTTTCCTGGTGCACAGGAAACCATTTGGCTTGTTACTCACTGTAGAGTCACCCATAGGCAGAAGGAAGAGGAAAGAATGAAGGAAGGAAAGACAGAAGAGGGAGTGTAGTCACCCGTAGGCAGAAGGACGAGGAAAGAATGAAGGAAGGAAAGACAGAAGAGGATGGAAGGAAAGACGGATGGAGGAGAGGAAAGGGCAGACACCCGAGAGCAGCACTACATCGAGTGAAATAAATGAAGGAAATAAAAAGGGCAGGTGTCTCCCAAGTTTCGTGTGAGTATAAAGCCTGTTTCCTTACGTTTCGGGCAAAATATTTCATGCCAGTTTGAGCAAAAGAAAGAAAGAAAGAAAGAAAAAAAAGATTAAAAAATTTCCTGTCATTTTTCCCCCAAGTTTCGTGTGTGTATAAAGTCATTTTCTTTTCGTTTCAGACAAATCTTTCCTTCCAGTTTGAGCAAAATGGAGAGAGAGAGAGAGAGAGAGAGAGAGAGGGAGAGAGAGAGGTCCCTGTCAAGTCTCCCTCAAGTTTCGTCTCCGTGTGAAGCCTGTTTCTTTACCCGTTTCAAGACCAATATTTCCTTCCCCTTTTTACCCCCACCCCTCCCCCCCACCCCTTCGAAACATGCCCCCCCCCACCCGCGTCAACCCCCCCCCACCATTGAGGGGTTGCCAGCGGGTGTTTTTCGGAGCTGTGTTTTACCTGTTGTTGTGGTTTGAAAGTTCACCTGGTGTTTGGGGGGAGGGGGAGGGGGGAAAGAGGAAAGGGGAGGGGGAGAAAAAGAGGGAAGGGGGGGGAAAGGAGAAAGGAGGAGGGGGAGGGAGGGAAGAGGAAAGGGGGAGGGGGAGAGAAAGAGGGAAGGGGGAGGGAGGAAGGACAAAGAGGGAAGGGGGGAGGGAGGGAAGAGAAAAGAGGAAAGAAGTGGAGAGGGATGGAGGGAAAGGGAAGGGAGGGAAGAGAGAAGAGGAAAGGAGGAGGGGAAGAGAAAGAGGGAAGGGGGAGGGAGGGAAGGAAAAAGAAGGAGAGGAAGGGGAGAAAAAGGGGGAAGGGGGAGGGAGGGAAGAGAAAAGAGGAAAGAGGGAGGGGGAGAGAAAGAGAGAAGGGGGAGGAAGGAAGGGAAAAGAGGAAAGGATTAGAGAGGAAAGAGGGAGGGGGAGAGAGGGAAGAAAAAGAGAGGGGTGGAGGAAAGGGGAAGGGGATATTCGGTGAAGGGGAGAGGAGGAGGTGGGAAAGGAAGGGAGGAAAGGGGGAGGGGAGGGGAGTTGGGGTGAGAGGAGAGAGGGAGGAGAGGGAAGAAGGGAGAGGGCTAGGAGGAGGAAAGGAAATAAGAGAGGGGAGGGGAAATGGAGTGAGGGGGAGAGAGGGAGGAGGGGGGAGAGGGGAGGAAAGGGGGTAAGAGGAAAGAGGGGAGGAGATGAGGGGAAGAGAAACAGGGTGAGTGGGGAGAGAAAGAGGAGGATTGGGGAGAAAGAAGAAGGAAGAGGGGGGAGGGGGGAGGAAATGGGGTGAGGGGGAGAGAAGTATGGGGGAGGAGAAGGGAGAGCACTTTGGGGAGGAAAGGGAGTGAGAGAGAGAGAGAGAGAGAGAGAGAGAGAGAGAGAGATGGGGAGGAGGAGGAGGAAAGGAAGGGGAGTCGAGAGGGAGAAGAAAGTGGGGAGGAAAGGGAGGGAAGTGAAGGAGGGAGGGAGGGAGGGGAGAGGTGAGGGAGGAAGAAGGTAGAGGGAGGGAATGGGGAGCTGGTAGGGTATCCTTTCTCTCTCTCTCTCTCTCTCTCTCTCTCTCTCTCTCTCTCTCTCTCTCTCACACACACACACACACACACACACACACACACACACACACACACACACACACACACACACACACACACACACACACACACACACACACACCATTCGTACCTAGCCAGCATGGGAAGGATTAATTCTGGCCGTCACTCACCCTCTGAGGCGAAGGTTTTATTACAGTGAACAGCTGGAGAGAGAGAGAGAGAGAGAGAGAGAGAGAGAGAGAGAGAGAGAGAGAGACGTAAAAAGAGCTTAGGTGTTTGAAAAGAGAGCTGAAAAAGTTAGAGCGGAGTGATGCAAAAGAGGCAGGCAGGAGGTAGGCAGGGTGAGGCAGGAGGGAGGCAGGGTTAGGCAGGGTGAGACAGGAAGTAAGTAGAGTGAAGTAGGGAAGGAGAGGGGCAGGTAGGCAGGGTGAGGCAAGAAGGAGGCAAGGTGAGACAGGAGGGAGGTAGTGAGGTAAAAAGGAGGCAGGAGGAAGGCAGGTGAGGCAGAGGTAGGCAGAGGGAGGCCGGAGGTAGGCAGGGTGAGGCAGGAGGTAGGCAGGGTTAGGCAGGAGGTAGACAGGGTAAGGCAGGAAGTAAGTAGAGTGAAGTAGGGAAGGAGAGAGGGTGAGGCAGGAGGTAAGGAGAGTGAGGCAGGAGGTAGGCAGGGTGAGGCAGGAGGTAGGCAGGGTCATAACAGGGGTCAAAGCTTATAAACGATTCCTCGACTCAGTTTTCATGACACACACACACACACACACACACACACACACACACACACACACACACACACACACACGTTTAATGAAGAGAAATTAATAAGCCTAAAAAAGACCTAATTAAGGCTTCGTTTATCGTGTTTACATAATTATTTCTTTATGGGTGTAGTTATTTTGGTATTATTGTTATTATTATTATTATTATTATTATTATTATTATTATTATCATTATCATTATTATTTTTGTTAGTTATTTTTGTTAGTAATATGAGTGGTAGTTCTTATAGTAGTAATAGTAGGGATGATGGTGGTGGTAGTAATAGTGGTAGTAGTGGTGGTGGTGGTGATGGTAGTAGTAGTAGTAGTAGTAGTAGTAGTAGTAGTTGTAGTAGTAGCAGTAGTAGGGATTCACTCATTTGTTCTGTTCGCCAAAAAATAGTCTTTTTCTTGGGACAAAATGGAGAGGTTAGTTTATAGAAAGACGCAGGTGTGTGTGTGTGTGTGTGTGTGTGAGAGAGAGAGAGAGAGAGAGAGAGAGAGAGAGAGAGAGAGAGAGATTTAGAGAAACGAAGATAAAGTGTCAGAGGGGAGAGGAGGGAATGGAGAGAGAGAGAGAGAGAGAGAGAGAGAGAGAGAGAGAGAGAGAGAGGAGAGAAAAGGTGAGGTAAGGAGAAAAGCAAGTAAGACAGAAAATATAGGGAGAAGGAGAGAGAGACCAGGAAGGAGCATTGAGAGAGCACATCACCCACGCTGTACAATTGCTCAAAAAACCCGTTCACCTGTACAAAATCCATGAACACCTGTAATAAAAAAAATATATATAATGAAAAAAAAGGTGAAAAAAAAAATATAAATAATAGTCGTGTAATCTTGAATTTTTGAAGCACTATTTCGAACACCTGAACGAAAATTAGTGAGACAGTGAACATTAACATCTGAAACTTAGTGATATTACCTTCGAGAAACCAATGGACTTTTTCAGAATAATTGGTCAGTTTCATATTTCTTCGGCCTAAAAATTAGAGCGATAATCGTGAACGTAGGTGTACTTTCCTCGCTTCTGATTTGCTGTTTTTCGTGTAATTTGTCTCAGTGTTTCGTATCTAATGAGCAGTGATTTCGGACACGGCGGATGCGTAACGACTGTGTGTAGGGACCTTAACCTTTGACTCTGGGTTCTGTGTAGCCGGAAACGTAGAGAGAGAGAGAGATCAAACTATGACCTCTCTCCCACCCAACACTCCCACTTGTCGTAATAAATCATCTACATTTAACCCTTCCCTGTGTCCTTCACCTGTTAAAATCGACTTACTCCTTCCTTACCTTACCCTCAACCCGTCCACCAAGTTGGGTTCAAATCAGGTCAGTTTAAGTTGACCTTACTCCTAGACCTTGACCCATGACGTATTGTTCTTGACCTCTGACCTTTGTTCTGTAAATAAAATCTGTGAATCCTCAGGTAATGTTAAATCTTTCCACCAAAGTTTATCCAGATCGAACTAAAATTGAGCTAAAGGCCGAAATTTTGACCCTGTGACCATTACCTCCGAGCGATTGTTCATAGACTGTAATCACATCTTTTCCTGTCCCACAGTTTAATGATAATAATAATAATAATAATAATAATAATAATAATAATAAAGACCCGATCCACCCCAAAATTTAATCACTTCTTTCTTGGTTCATTGCCAACCTTTCCACAGAATTTCATTGAAATTCATTGAAGAGCTTTGGAGATATTGTGCGGGATACTTGCCCCCCAAAATTAAATCATTCCATCCTTGTCCCATGGCCCACCCTTCCACAAAATTTCATCACAATCCATTCATAACTTTTTGAGTATTCCTGCTAACAGACAGACAGACCAACGCCGGGTAAACCATAATCTTCATGGCGGAGGTAAATAGAATTGAGGTGGTTCGGCCTTTGACCTTTGACCTCTCTCGCCTCCTAAATTGATTACCTGCTCTTTTGACGGTCCTCAGGCAGTGCAAAATTTGACGCTGTTCAGTCCAGTGGTTTTTCCTTATGCCGGGAGGGAGAGAGAGAGAGAGAGAGAGAGAGAGAGAGAGAGAGAGAGAGAGAGAGAGAGAGGCAGAAACAGTAAGAATGAGGATTGGTAGAGATACGAAATGAGACAGAAGGGAGAAAAGAATATTGAGAGAGAGAGAGAGAGAGAGAGAGAGAGAGAGAGAGAGAGAGAGAGAGAGAGAGAGAGAGGCAGAAACAGTAAGAATGAGGATTGGTAGAGATACGAAATGAGACAGAAGGGAGAAAAGAATATTGAGAGAGAGAGAGAGAGAGAGAGATGTTGAAGCAGGGAGATGCAGGAAGGAGGGATGGAGAGGCGAGAGAGGGAAAGGCATGGGAAGAAAGAGCAAAGTATAGGAGAGAGAGAGAGAGAGAGAGAGAGAGAGAGAGAGAGAGAGAGAGAGGAAGACAAATGAATTAATACTAGTTGTTGTTATTGTACTCTCCCAATCTGTCCTATCGATCATACCCATAAACCGCAGGAAAGCAACCACCCCTGCCGGACCGCCTCGTGTAGTGAATGAAGTTTGGTTCCTGGGTGGACGCCGCATTTACTTCACCCAGTTAACAGGGGCTCCATAGTAGGGTCCACGTCACCCCGTTATTTGGGTTTATGGTTACCACCCAGCGTCGTAAATAGTTTCTTGAGTTATAGGAACCATTGGGCTTGTCACTCAGTGTAGACCCACCTGAAGTGGAAGGAAGAGTAATAAATAGTGAGAGGTTAGATGCTGAGAAATAGGAAGAGAGGAAGACAGACAGAAAAAGAGTGATATACGTGAAGGGTGAATTAGGGAGCGCTACATTAAGTGAGTGGATGGTGGGCGCCCTCACCTTTCACCAGTAAGTACCGGTATTGAGAGAAACAAAGAAGAAACGGGAGGGGGAGAGAGGCGAGAGAGGGTATGGAGAGAGAGAAAGAGCGAGAGGGAGGAGAGAGGGAGGATGAAATGGAGGAGGGAGGAAGAGAGAGAGGAAGGAAGGGAGGAAGGGAAAGGGAGGAGAGAGAGAGGAAGGAAGGGAGGAAGGGAAAGGGAGGAGAGAGGGAGGGGGAGGAAAGGAAAGGGAGGAGGAAGGAAGAGAGGAAGGGAAAGGGAGGGAGCAGTGCAGGGAGGTAGACAACTATAAATAAGTGCCGATATTGAGAGAAACAAAGGAAGGAGAAACAGGAGAGAGGGAGAGGTAGGGAGAGAGAGAGAGCGAGCGAGAGGAGGGAGGCATGAGGGAGGGCGAGCGAGAAGAGAGTAGGGAGGAATGAGGGAGAGAGGGAGGGAAGGTAGGGCGGCACTGCGCAGGCTCGTGGGGAGGGGGCGGGTAAAGGCAGTCAACAGCTGATCATGGTGGTGTCACAGTCAGACGGAGAACAAGCCTCAAAGTTCGCCTCAAAACTCGCCAGGTTCGAGCTCCTCAGGTACGTACGTGGGCGTGCGTGGGCGTGGGCGTGACCTAGATTACCTTTCGCGGGCGTGGGGAGGGGAGGGTGAATCACAGGACTGTAAATTTGAGTCCATTCCGGGTTGTGTCTGATGTTGTGGTGCGAAGGACGAACATCTCCCGTCGAGTTGGATAACGGGGAATATTTTCAGCGATTTTTAAAGGTTTAGAGCTTTGTGAGGCTTCCCCTGGTCTGGAACTGGTGCAGGGGGTGTGACAGGTGCCCGTGGAGCCGTGTCACGCCCCTGTCACGCCCCTGTCACGCCCATTGTCACGGGGAAGGAGTGAGTTTGGGCGGGAGTGAGGGGGAGTGGTGTGCTAGGGTGCGGGCCCCGGCGGGATTTTGGACGGGTTGAAAATAAACGTTGTGGACCTGGGTGACAGGTGGCTCTACCCGGCCTTGCTCTGTGCGCTGTATTGCTGAACTCTGCGGGGCTCTGTATTATTCTGCGCTGTATTATTGAACTCTGCTGTGCTCTTTTATTGCTGTACACTGCTGACTGTTACAATGCTCTGCGGTGTTCCCTAGTACTCTGCTCTCCTCTGTAATACTGTATTCCACCACTCTGTATTCCTGTACTCTGCACCGCTCTACTCTGTTTTATAATTATTTTCTGTGATTCTGCTGATTTTTGCTCAACACTGCTGTACCCTACCCTCCTCTGCTCTGTGCTCTACGTTTTTGTGGTCTGCCCTACTCTGCTTAACACTGTGCTTTGTAATGCTGTGTTCTCTTAATTTATGCGTCCCTCTGCTCTGCTTTACGCCCCTCTGCTCTGCTTTACGTCCCTCTGCTCTGCTTTACGCCCCTCTGCTCTGCTTTACGTCCCTCTGCTCTGCTTTGCGCCCCTCTGCTCTGCTTTACGCCCCTCTGCTCTGCTTTGCGCCCCTCTGCTCTGCTTTGCGCCCCTCTGCTCTGCTTTACGCCCCTCTGCTCTGCTTTACGCCCCTCTGCTCTGCTTTACGCCCCTCTGCTCTGCTTTGCGCCACTCTGCTCTGCTTTACGCCTCTCTGCTCAGTATTTCCTGTATTGTAGTGTACTCTGCTCGGCTCTAAATCGTTTTACTCTGCTGTACACTGCTTACTCTAAATATACTCCACACTGCTTTGTAATACTGTACTTATCATTTGTGAGAGGGGCGCCTTCACGTGGTGGCACTGACATAACTAAGTGGTGGAGCTGCCTGGTTATACACACGTCCCTCAACTCCCTCCCTATCCCCCGGAAGGACGATGGTGGACTGCAGGAGGAGGGCAACTTCAGCCTGCAGTCCACTGGGTTCACATTCAGATGAGCCTGGGTTTGCAACTACTACTACTACTACTATACTCTACTACTACTACTGCTACTACTACTACTACTACTACTACTACTATTACAACAACTCCTCCTCCTCCTCCTCCTCTAAATCTCCCTGCACTGCTCTCCTCTTCTGTTCAAAATTACTGTTCTCTGCTGTACACCCCTGTATTGTATCTTGTTATGCTTATTTTGTCCTTCTCTATAACATCGTACAGTCAGCCAAATAATAATAATAATAATAATAATAATAATAGTAATAATCGACTATCATACCCCACGCATCATTTCAAATTACGGCCGAAGCATTGTGAGACACTCTGTAAGTACTCACGTAAGTACAAATTAGTGACCTTGGTACTTAATACGACTCAGAATCTCATAAATCGTCACTTATGGGATGGTGTATATTATGAGGCAACGTGTAAATTGATTGATGTTCGTCTGCAAAACTCACTCATTTCTCTCATTGATTACCAGGTGTGCCGTACTTCTCTCTCTCTCTCTCTCTCTCTCTCTCTCTCTCTCTCTCTCTCTCTCTCTCTCTCTCTCTCTCTCTTTGACTGCTTTACACTGCGTATATATATATATTTTTTTTTGTACTCTGCTCTCTGCTTTATATATTCGTGTTCTGCACTGTACTTCATGTAATTGTACCCTATGCAGTGCTTTTATACTTTCAATTCTTCCTCTGCTCATATCCTCGTCATGATATCTCACTCTTTTTCTTATTCTGTATGTCTAACTATATCTAACTATCTAACTCTGTATCTAACTCTATATCTGTCTAACTCTATCTATTATCCTGTTCTGCTTTTTCCTCTGCTGTCTTAAACAGCTCTGTGGTCTTATTCTAACCTTTCTCTGCTTAGTACCCTATGTATATTACTGTGCTCTGCTATATATTCTGTACATTACACTTCTTTATATTGTACTCTCTGTTCCTTTAGTCTCATCCGCTTTGAATTACTTTACGTTTCTCTGCACTGCACTACCCTACACTGCCCTACCCAACACTGCTCTGCCCTACAATTCTCTGCCCTACATTGCTCTGCCCTACACTGCTCTGCCCTACACTGCACTACCCTACATTGCTCTGCCATACACTGCTCTGCCTTACGCTACCCTGCCTTACACTGCGCTCCCCCTACACTGCCCTGCCCTACACTGCACTACCCTACACTGCCCTGCCCTACACTGCACTACCCTACATTGCTCTGCCCTACACTGCCCTGCCTTACACTGCCTTGCCTTACACTGCGCTCCCCCTACGCTGCCCTGCCTTCTGCTCTGCCCTACACTGCCTTACCCTACACTGCCCTGCCCTACACTGTCCTACCCTATACAGCCCTGCCCTACACTGCTCTACCCTACACTGTTCCACCCTACACTGCTCTACCCTACACTGCTCTTCCATACACTGCTTTACCATATTCTGCTCTAAACTACCCTTCATCCTTCCTCTGACCTTCATATTTCACCTCTACACTGCTCTCTTCAGTCCTACTCAGCTATATACTGCTCTCCTCTGATTTATACGGCATTTTAAGGCTCAACACTGCTCCCTGTTGTACTCTACCGTCCTTTACACTGCTCCTCTGTACTCTGCTCTCCTCTTGTGTACTGTACTTTAAACTGCTGTACTCTAAACTGCTTTGTGCTACCGGTACTGTACTTTTGATTTGCTCTGCTGTTACTGTTCACTTAATTTCTCTTTAACTTATCTTTCATTCCCTACACTTCCCTTCCGATCCTTTCCCATCCCTTCCCTTCCCTTCCCTTCCCTTCCCTTCCCGTCGCTCCCCTTCCCATCCCTTCCCTTCCCTTCCCATCCCTTCCCTTCCCTTCCCTTCCCTTCCCTTCCCTTCCCATCCCTTCCCTTCCCTTCCCATCCCTTCCCTTCCCTTCCCTTCCCTTCCCGTCCCTTCCCTTCCCTTCCCATCCCTTCCTCTCTCTCTCTCTCTCTCTCTCTCTCACACACACACACACACACACACACACACACACACACACACACACACACACACACACACACACACACATAATTAACTCACCTGCCTGTCTCCACTTAGCCCTCCCCATTACTTAATTTAATTAGGTAGGAATCACAGAGAGTAGAAAAAAAATTATCATCATCATCATCATCATCATCATCATCATTTGGTGGGATAGGCTGTAAGGTCAGGATGATGATGTTTATAATTCTTGTGATTTATAATGATGGCATTATTATTATTATTATTATTACTACTACTACTACTACTACTACTACCACTACTACTACTACTACTGCTGTTATTATTATTATTATTATTATTATTAATATTATTTGTAGTAGTAGTAGCAGTAGTAGCAGCAGCAGCAGTAGCAGTAGCAGTAGTAGTAGCAGTAATAGTAGTAGTAGTAGTAGTAGCAGCAGCAGCAGCAGTAGTAGTACCCTTATCCACAGGCAATAAAATAAATAAGTAATCACATCTCTATTAATGTTATTGACCAAATGCATCTCGAATCAGCTGCAACCACTACATTGTTATTCTTTATTTTTTATCATTATTTCTCCCATGTTATTTATATATTCTTAGTGTTAGGTGGTGAACATCCTGATATACTCCTTTCGTTCTAGCCTGGTAAAGATCCCTAACCCCTTCCAGCTCAGTTGATGGCCAGGGGTAGTCAGATTGGAGGGTTGATTCGACTAGTAACCAAGGAGACTCATTCCTGCCTCATAACTTAGGGTCATTGAATTTCTTGCAGCCACGGCTTAATATTCAAGCTGAAGGATTAGCCCAGTTCCTTCAGGTGAATACAGACTGATGGTGATAATAATAATAATAATAATAATGATAATAATAATAATAATAATAATGATAATTGCGGTAACAATAATAATAATAATGATAATAATAATAATAATAGCAATAAGAATAATGACTAATAATAACAATAATAATAATAATAGTAATAATAATAATAACAACACTAACCCCTTCAACCCAAGAACGCCTTTTTTTATTATTACAATTTCCAGACGATTTTATTCAGGCCAGGAGACGGTTTTTGGTGATTAAGGAAATAGATACAGCCTTTATTAACTTTTTTTTTATTTTGCTTTATTTTTATATATATTTTATTTATTTTTATTTTATTTATATTTTATTTATTTTTATTTTATTTATATTTTATTTATTTTTATTTTATTTATATTTTATTTATTTTTATTTTATTTATATTTTATTTATTTTTATTTTATTTATATTTTATTTATTTTTATTTTATTTATATTTTATTTATTTTTATTTTATTTATATTTTATTTATTTTTATTTTATTTATATTTTATTTATTTTTATTTTTTTTATATTTTATTTATTTTTATTTTATTTATATTTTATTTATTTTTATTTTATTTATATTTTATTTATTTTTATTTTATTTATATTTTATTTATTTTTATTTTATTTATATTTTATTTATTTTTATTTTATTTATATTTTATTTATTTTTATTTTATTTATATTTTATTTATTTTTATTTTATTTATATTTTATTATTTTTTTTTTTATTTATATTTTATTTATTTTTATTTTTTTATATTTTATTTATTTTTATTTTTTTTATATTTTATTTATTTTTATTTTATTTATATTTTATTTATTTTTATTTTATTTATATTTTATTTATTTTTATTTTATTTATATTTTATTTATTTTTATTTATTTTGTTTATTTTCTTTTATTCAGTTTTATTTATTTTTATTTTATTTATTTTTTTATTTTTTTCATTTATTTTTATTTTGTTGATTTTTATTTTATGTACTTTTATTTTGTTTATTTTAATTTATTTTATTTATTGTATTTTTTATTTTTTATTTTTCGATTTTATATTTTAATTGGGTGTTCTCCTAAGCTGAGAGAAATTATTTAGTGGCATCAGAAAATTATATTTAATTAGAGGTGTTAATTACCTGCATATAATTAATTCCGTGGCGGGTAGGGACGCGTACCATCCACTCACTTGATGTAGTGGTGCCTCCAGGTGACTCTGCACTGAATGACAAACTTTATTTATTTTGGGGTAATTCTTGAAGCCATACCGGTACATATATATTTTTGTGGTAGGCCGGCAGTTAACCATCCACTCACCCGATGTAATAGTGCCTCCAGGTGACTCTGCACTGAGTGTCAAGCCAAGTGGTTTTTCCGTAATCCTGGAAGCCGTTTAACTACGCTGGGTGGTAACCATATAAGATCTTGAATTTGACCTTTATCTGTTTTTTGTTTTTTCTTTGGACTTCTGGCCTTTGTTTCCTTCTTCCCTGCATAAAATAAAATGGCGCCTGGTGGTTTAGTGGGTTACGGTGCTCCAAACGGATGGGATTAGTTAGGGTTAAATCCAAGGGGTGGTTAGGGTTTATTGCTCACATATTGCCGCTCAGGGGCGAGTCAGGCTGGTCACTCTTGCCTTAAATAATGTTGGGACAGTAGCCTAGCCCCGGCTCCCTACGCTCCTGGTGGGGTGAAAAAGGATTAGATGATAGATAGATAGATGGATGGATGGATGGATAGATGGGTGGATAGATGGATGGATGGATGGATAGATGGATGGATTGATGGATAGATGGGTGGATAGATGGATGGATGGATGGATAGATAGATGGATGGATGGATAGATGGGTGGATAGATGGATGGATGGATGGATAGATGGGTGGATAGATGGATGGATGGATGGATAGATGGATGGATTGATGGATAGATGGGTGGATAGATGGATGGATGGATGGATAGATAGATGGATGGATGGATAGATGGGTGGATAGATGGATGGATGGATAGATGGGTGGATAGATAGATGGATGGATGGATAGATGGGTGGATAGATGGATGGATGGATGGATGGATGGAGAAATTGACAGATATATACAAATGGATACAGACAGATAGATAGATAGATAGGTAGATAGATAGATAGATAGATAGATGGATAGATGGGTGGATAGACATGGATGGATAGATAGACAGATGAGTGGATGGATGGTTGGATAGATAGGTGAATGGATAGATGTTTAGATAGATAGGTAGATAGATGGATAAACAGATTGATAGATAGACAGATAGATAGAAATAGATAGATCTCATTAACTCTAAGTTTTAGTAATTCAAAGCAGGTGTCACAAGGCAGGTGAGAGAGAGAGAGAGAGAGAGAGAGAGAGAGAGAGAGGTATATAAATGGATACCTGGGTAATTAGGTGGTATGATTGGTGTGGTATTTCTTACAGGTGTCTAGTGTAGCATAATTCACCTACTAGAGAAAGAATTGGTGTTTATTAATACCGGGTGCTCTCTCTCTCTCTCTCTCTCTCTCTCTCTCTCTCTCTCTCTCTCTCTCTCTCAAGTATGTTTCTAATTTATATGTAGGTATCTATTTATATCTATCTTCCAGTCTGTTTCTTTAGTTATTTACTTTTCTGTATATCTGTCTATCCATCTATCTATGTCTATCTATCAGTCTCTTTTTATTCCAGTATTCGTGGTAGTTGTTCACGCGTTCAGATTTCATAAATTGTGACGACGAAGCTATTTCTGGTTCAGTCATAGCTTAAAGAATGTGTGTGTGTGTGTGTGTGTGTGTGTGTGTGTGAGAGAGAGAGAGAGAGGGGGGGAGTTGTACATCTATACTCTGATGTCTGATAATTCATTGATGCTCTGAACAGACTATTTTATTCAGCAGAAATTGGTTGTGGTGGTGGTGGTAGGTGTGATGGTGGTGGTGGTGGTGGTGGTGGTAGCTGTGATGATGGTGGTGGTGGTAGCTGTGATGATGATGATGGTGGTGGTGGTAGCTGTGATGGTGGTGGTGGTGGTGGTAGCTGTGATGGTGGTGGTGGTGGTGGTAGCTGTGATGATGGTGGTGGTGGTGGTGGTAGCTGTGATGATGATGGTGGTGGTGGTAGCTGTGGTGGTGGTGGTTGGTGTGATGTTGATGGTGGTGGTGGTATCTGTGGTGGTGGTGGTAGTTGTGATGATGATGGTGGTGGTGGTAGCTGTGATGATGATGGTGGTGGTGGTGGTAGTTGTGATGATGATGATGGTGGTGGTGGTAGCTGTGATGATGATGATGATGGTGGTGGTGGTAGCTGCGATGATGATGGTTGTGTCAGTGTGCAATTATACTAGATTCTAATTCGTTCTCAGCTAAGACTGACACAGAAACAGACAGCTAAATTATATAACGAATAATTGTCGTATAAGAAAAAAAATATTACTTTCATTATCGGTTATACTCAGTCGTAGGCAGAGGGATGTCATTTACCTGTATAATTTCGGTTCTAAACCTGAATTGCATATTGAATACCACCGAAAGAAGTGTATGGAGCGAAAGCCATGATTGAAATATTATCACAATTTCGAGTGTCTTAAAATAGTAAAGTAGTAAATAGTAAAATAGCAAAATAGTCAAATAGTATGTAGTAAAATAGTAAATAGTAAAATAGTAAATAGTAAAAGAGTAAATAGTAAAATAGTAATAGTACCGGTCAATAGTAAAATCTCAAAATAGTAAAATAGTAAAATAGTGAAATAGTAATAGTAAAATAGTCCCTCAACACGAACGCCAGGTGGGAATGATTGGCGATAAATTGGGTGATATGTGGTAACTTTTTACTAGCCCCCCCTCAAAAAAAAAAAGAAAAAAAAAAATCATGCTAGAATTTTACACCAGATATAGAGCACTGCGTTTTCTGTAGTAGTAGTAGTAGTAGTCGAAGAAGTAGTACTGTAGTAGTAGTAGTAGTAGAAGTAGTAGTAGTAGTAGTAGTTTTTCACTCCCATGCTTTCCCTTAAAAAAATAACAACAGAAAATGAGATATTCCCTCAGTTCATTCATCCCATTCTCTTTAACTCCACCCTGAAAAAAAAAGGGAGGACTTTAAAAAAAAATCCTTATAGATTTTTTTTCCCCTCTCCTCCCCTCGGCATGTTATTTTGACGGGGCGATCTGTTATCAGTCTGCCCGCCAAATTATTCGCTGATAAGATATAACGTTTGGCCTTTGGGGGGAGACTAACCTCGTCATTACGGTGATATAATTAAATATTTTGTTTTAGTTACCCCTGAGGCCATTTTCTTTAGTTTGAGAGAGAGAGAGAGAGAGAGAGAGAGAGAATAAGAGTGAATTATACAGGGTGGAGAGAGAGAGAGAGAGAGAGAGACGAAGCTATCATGTAATATCATTTGAGAAGATAAAACAATTACACAGGACCTTGGTTGAAATAGAGGAGGGATCTGAAGTGAAAAATGCCACTTAACTTGGACGTGTGTAAGGTGATGGATATTAATACTGTAAATCGAAAAACTATCTACCTACTCTCTGTTAGGAAGATTAGTCAGGAGTTTGGAGGCGGAGAAAAATAGGTGTAATAATCAGCAATGACCTCAGTTTTTCCAGACAGCGCAGAGAACAGAGAAAATACAAAGCCTTCTTGACTCTAAAAATGGAAGTTTAGGTACAGAAGCAAGAAGGTAGTCCTCTGCATAGTCCTCTTGTGCGACCGCATCTGGAATATGCCTTGCAGTTCTGGTCACCAACCCCGGAAAAAAGTGTACCACGAGACTGACAAGAGTTTGGATGACTGCTAAATTAATCCCATCCTTCAGGCATGTGGGATACGAGAGAAGGGTGCAGACACTGGCCCATTTTTTGCGTTCAGAGACTGGGCATTTGTGTAGACAGATAATTGAGTTTTTTTTTTTCTTTTTTTTTTCTTTTTTTTTTTACTCCGTGAATTTTAAAGCATCTCCTGCCAGCATATATTTAGATGAGATACCGTTTCACCGAAGGAGCATGGATGGATCCTTGTCTTTAAATGTTGTTGTCTTGAAGCATTTGGTAATTTCTTCACCTTTCACGATAGTAGTAGTAGTAGAGGTAGCAGTAGTAGTAGTAGTAGTAGTTGAGGTAGAAATAGTAGTAGTAGAAGTAGTAGTAGTTTTTTTTTCCATGCTAACTCGCCCCCCAAAAGAAAATAGCAACAGAAAACGAGAAATTCCTTTAGTTCATTCATCCCATTCTCTTTAACGCCAGCCAAAAAAAAAAGGGTAGACTTAAAAATATATATATCCTAATAGATTTTTTTTGCAAGCTTAGGTAGGCGACAGGTCATACAATAGATAGTGCAGTTCAGAGGCAGGGTAGACGAAATGGGTTAGGCAGAATTTAGTGGCAGACTGAATAGGTCCTCCTTTCCTGTAAACTTTCCCAGCCTGGCCCCTTTCCCCCGGGTTAGGCACACTTCCTTTATGTGCCTGTGCTATGGATGGCTGAGACTGATAGGGAGAGCATCTTTACTACTCTCATACTAATTACAGTAGCTACACGTATCTAGCAACTTCCTTGATGTGAATCGTAAGACCTTTTGCGCTGCTAGAGTAGGACTCGCGCACGTTTGCGGCTGTGGTGTGGCCCGCACCTGTGTACAGTGTTGCCACGTTTTCTATACCGTTATCTCTCTCTCTCTCTCTCTCTCTCTCTCTCTCTCTCCTGGCGGGAAATGAGCCACCCTGAGTACTTTTGATTCTTTTATAAGTTATTTATAATTGTGCTTTCATTTGTTAATTTGGTTTTGTTATATTTAGTGATGCCGACAATGCATTCAATGCATGCCCCTCTCCTGCCTCTCTCTCTCTCTCTCTCTCTCTCTCTCTCTCTCTCTCTCTCTCTGTAGGGAAGCTATCTGTCAAGGCCACCGACTGGGTGTGGAAGTGTTGCCGTTCGCGAGTGAATAGTTTTTTTTTTTTTACTTCGGTAATGGCATATGCCTACTATTTTGTCCTACATATTAGCTTATGATTATAAATGTGATTATTCCTCGCCCTTAAAATTATGGTAAAAGCCAGTAAATGTGAGCATTTTTCCCAAGCAACACCTGTACAAGCTATGGTTGGGTATACGAAGGGGTACGTACTTTATTTTAGGGGTGTGTAAGTATTGCCACTCACAAGAATTACATGAATTATTTCTTTTACTTTGGATATTGGCATATTTTTTCCTTTTTCAGGCTCATTCTCTTATATCCATAACTGTGATATTATTACCCACCCTAAAACTACGCTAAAAACCATTAAAAGTGACTACAATATCTTTTAGCAACACTGTACAATATGTATGCCATGTTTCTGTGTTACTGTATAAATATTTTATGCATAATAAGATTACTGTTGATTCATCCATCAAAATACACAAGTGTAAGTTTTATTCATCTGAATTTATCGAATTTGTGATGCCTTGTACATAAATAGCTTCCGTTTCACATCGCAAGTTGGGGAAACGTGGCACCATTGTCCACAGGTGTGGGCCACACCTCAGCCGCAAACGGGCGGGAATCCGACTATACTTGTCCTTGTAACTCACTGTACAGTCGCGTTCAGTAATCCTCTAAGCTTACTCATCTTTGAATCCGGATTTCAGCCTCTCTGATTATTAAAGTAATCCCATCACTACGGACGTCTTTCACTAAGCTGATTAACCCTTTCGCTCTGAGGACGTAATTTTTGCCACACCACTGGGGAGGGGGGGGAGACGTATAGTGTGTTCCTAACTGTGTCACTCACTCACGCACATACCCGTCCACTCACTCACACACACACACACACACACACACACACACACAGCAGTCATTGCCCCTTCATTTTCCAAAGCAGAACAAAATCAACTAATCTAACCCTAATCTAACGCGTCATCGCCCTGAAGGGGTAAAAAAAAACATTCACCCCGAGGACGCCTTTTATTCCTCTCTCTCTCTCTAGTCGGTTGTGGAAGCTCCCTAACACCCCGTCCTAAGCGATTTATTTTGCTTATTATTACACCTTACTGTTCTCATCTGTGATACTTACAACTCATTCTAATATCACCATACACTTCATAAATAACGCACAAAATTATAGGAAATGGCCGTATCCAGTATCTATCTATCTGTCTATCTATCCATCTATCTGTCTGTCTATCTATCTATCTATCTATCTGTCTGTCTATCTATCTATTGTCACGGCTGTGGTTACCCCGTGCAGTAGGACAGAAAGTGTGAAGGAAGCGACCAGGTAAAGGAGAGAGAGAAGTCGAGCGGTCAAGAACGTTAAATAATATAAATAATAATAATTTTTTTTTTTAGTGTCCCTTTTATCATTTTCTCACCCCAAGTTAAAGAATCCAAGACCTCATTATTTTCCCTCCGTTTGCTCTGCTGTTAGAAAGATAAGTAATTGATTTTAGGCTTTTCACCTTCTGGGCAAAATATCAGTAAATAATTCTTCATACATAGATGTCTTGTTGGATGAGCAAATTGAGAGTGTTTTCCGAGGTTTAAGATGTGTTTGCGTATTATTGGTAGTTGAGCTTCCTTTGTATTTCATTAGTTCTATCTATCTATTTATTGTCAGACTCCTTAATCCCGTAAGGGGTGGCCACAAACAAATCGCCTCCATGTCGCTCCGTCCCCCGCCATTTCATTGTCCTGCTCCCAGCTCACACACCCCTCTTTCATATACCTCTCCACCCCATCCCTCCATCTCATCCTTGGCCTCCCCCTCTCTCTCCCCCCCTCCACCTCACTCACATACACTCTCCTCGTCAGTCTGTCACTCTCCATCCTTTCCACATATCATTAGTTGTAGATTATAATTAAGACTTAGTTCGCCTGCAGAGAGTAAAGGTGAAAGGTGCTATGAAGGCTTGAGGAAATTGCAAGAGAGACACATTTCGTTACACCTTTTTAACATACATTTTATCGCACTTTTTGTTACTACCCGTTCGTGACACTGTTCCCATCAGACACACACCTCACACCCTCACACCTCACACCCTCACACCTCACACCTCACACCCTCACACCTCACACAAAACACTGCTTGCTCACCATTTTCCCTTTTGGTTCACTTCTCCACATAACCCCAGTGTGTGTGGGTTGTATCTGGATTATATCATCGGCGAGTTCTGCTAGTTCCCCAAGCTCTGTCAGTACGTAGCCTCCACTGATAGTAATGTGGTTAGGAAAGGGAGATAACCCGATTTTGTATTTGTATTGTGTGGCCTGTGTGAATCCCCTCAGTAAAACGAATCCTGGTGTCTTTTTGTGTGTGTGTGGTACAGTGTAAAGTTAGTTAGTTTTCCTGTGAGCTTTACCTTACTCCCTCTGGTGATTAATTAAGAGTTAAGAGTGCCCAGAAATATATACCCCCGTAATATCTATCTGTCCATTTATTGCCAGACGCTGAATCCCGTTAGGGGTGGCCACAAACAAATCGCCTCCATGTCGCCCTGTCCCCCGCCATTTCACTGCTCTGCTCTGATATATCTGACATGATATCAGTGGCTGTATCCCTATCTGTTACCTTCATTTATCTGCTTATCTTTATCAGGAATTTTAATCGATATTGGCGTCTGTATTTTCATCAGTACTAGTCGGAAGATAGAAAGAAATACAAACCAGTGAGATAGACTGCAACACAAGGAGTCCTGGTGGGTAAGGGCAGGTTAGTGTCCCGCGCACCTGATGGCTCCACGTAATCCAATCGCCTCCCACCCACCGATTAGGGATTGGGGTCGATACGCTGACGACTCATGACCTTCACCACTGATACCATAAAACGCTGTAGTACTTTCACACAAACCTGGCCCAGAATTTCGTCTTTTTTGCACCTCACACCCTCACGCCTCACACCTCACACCCTCACACCTCACACCTCATACCCTTACACCCTCACACCTCATACACTTACACCTCATACCCTTACACCTTACACCCTCACACCTCACACCCTCACACCTCACACCTCACACTTTCGCACCTCACACCCTCACACCTCACACCTCACACCCTCACACCTCACACCTTCATACCGTCACACCTCACACCCTTACACCTCACACCCTCACACCTCACACCCTCATACCTCACACCCTCACATACTCACACCTCATACCCTTACACCTCACATCTCACACCCTCACACCTCACACCTCACACTCTCACACCTCACACCCCACACCCTCACACCTCACACCTCACACCCTCACAACTCACACGTCACACCCTCACACCTCACACCCTCACACTCTCACACCTCACACCCTCACACCTCACACCCTCAAACCTCACACCCTCACACCTCACACCCTCACACCTCACACCCTTACAACCTCACACCCTCACATCTCACACCTCACCTGTCACGCTTCTCTTCCCCTCCTAATTAAACTAGGGAAGCGCAGGTGAATAGAGGAGAGGTAAATCAAGTTAGAGAGAGAGAGAGAGAGAGAGAGATTCAGGAAGGACAGTGGTAAAGAGCAGAGACAGGCTTGTAAAAGAGTAGAGAGTAATGAATAGGAGAGGAAGGCAGGTAGAGAGGATTTAGAGATAAGTGAGAAAGGTGAAGTGGAAGAAAGTATAAGGTAGATTAGAGAGAGAGAGAGAGAGAGAAGAGTTAAAGTGAAGAGGGTAGTGAAAGAGAAAAGAGATTAGAGATAGAAAAATAGAGATAGTTGTAGATTTAGAGATAATTAAATAGACCAGATTAGAGATAGGAGATAGCAGCAGATTCAAGATAGAGAAAATACAGCGGATGAGAGACTAAGACAAGTAGTGAAGAAAATGAAGGAAAAAAAACAAAAACAGATTTTTTTTGGTTTTAAACTGCTCTCTCTCTCTCTCTCTCTCTCTCTCTCTCTCTCTCTCTCTCTGTAAAGGAACCGACCGGACCTTTCTTTAATTTTTAATATTTGATCACTGTTACGCAAGGGGAGAGAGAGAGAGAGAGAGAGAGAGAGAGAGAGAGAGAGAGAGTTTCCCCGACAGATTAAAGAAAGTGTTCATTCTCAGATCGCATATATATATATTTTTTTAATTGGCAAGAAATGTCATAATGATGATGATGATGATGATGGTGGTGGTGGTAGTGATGATGATGGTGGTAGTTGTGGTGATGATGGTGGTGGTAGTGATGATGATGATGGTGATGGTGGTGGTGGTAGCTGTGATGATGATGATGGCGGTGGTGGTAGTGATGATGATGGTGGTGGTGGTGGTGATGGTGGTAGTGGTGATAGTAGTTGTGATGGTGGTGGTGGTAGTGATGATGATGATGGTGGTAGTTGTGGTGGTGGTGGTAGTAATGATAATAGTGGTAACTGGGGTGGTGGTAGTGATGATGATGATGGTGGTAGTTGTGGTGGTGGTGGTAGCTGTTCAGTAACGACTTTCATTAGGGCAAGTGCTTTGGGCCACGAGTCTCTTGTATCTATTTCTCCATCTATCTATCTATCTATCTGCCTATCTATCCACTTATCTATCGGTGTCTCAGTCTAGGTATCTTTCTACACTATATCTGTCTCTATGTCTATTTACGTATCAGTGTCTATCTGTCTATCTATTGTATCTATCTATCTTTTTACCTATCTTCCTACCAGTCTCTCCATCTATCTGTCTATCTATCTATCCATCTATCTATCTATCTATCTATCTAAACGTCTATCTATGCATCAGGAACTTTTAAAATCCCAGCATATGTATTCCAGCCAATGGGGAGGCGGCATCACGTCCTGCCTCGAGACTCGCCAGCCAATCAGAGCGAGAGTCCTTTTCTGCCGTGAGAGGCTTACCCCGAAGTGGAGAGAAAATAATCGGAGGAAAGGTGGAGAGAAGATGAGAGAGATGGAGGAAAAGTGGAGGGAAAGTGGAGAGATATGGAGGAAAAGTGGAGGGATATGGAGGAAAGTGGACGGAAATGGAGGGAAAGAGGAGGAAGAAGTGGAAGGAAACGGGGGTAAGATGTGGAGAGATGGAGGGAAAATGTCGGAGGAAAAGTGGAGAGATGGAGGGAAAATGTCGGAGGAAAAGTGGAGAGAAAAGATGTGAATGGAGGGAGGAAATGAGAGAAAGAAGGAAGGAAGGAAGGAAGGGGAGGAGGAGGAAAGAAGTGGAGAGGGAAGGAAGGGGAGGAGGAAGAACGAAGAGGAGGAGGAGGTGGAGGAGAGATAGGGGAGGAAGAAGAGGAGGAAGGAAGTGGAAGTGGAGGGAAGGAGAGGAGGAAGTGGAGGTGGAGAGAAGGAGAGGAGGAAGGAAGTGGAGGTGGAGGGACGAAGTGGAAGAGTGGAGA
>NC_137006.1:42156740-42174240 GCF_032717465.1 Coenobita brevimanus | reverse complement strand
AACCCTCCAGTCTGACTACACTTGGCCATCACCTGAAATAAAAGAAGTTAGATAGGAATGAGTCTCCTTGGTTACTAGTCAAATCAGCCATCTTATCTGACTGTATTATGTCATCAGCTACGCAAAAAAGAGGTTAGGGATTATTTTTCCAGCCTAGATTAAACGCACTACAGAATCCTACCGATGTTGAATAAAATAGTTTGAAAAAGTGGACTCCGAGAGCGCATACCTCCCCCAAAATCTATACCCACAACTCAGATCACCACCAAAATGTAATCAACTCTTCCATAGCCCATGACACACACACCCACGAAATTTAATTGAAATCCATAATTTTTTTAGATATCGTGTACACAGACAAACAGGGGCGAAAACATTACCTCCTCTTCTTCCGTTGGCGGAGGTAATAACCAAAGAAAAAAACGCGTCGTCGGTTTGAAGAGGCTAAAATTACGTCACGGGACTGAAGGGGTAAGGCCTGGCGAAATTTCTTATATATTACTGGGCATGTTTTTCCTTCCCTGCCTAAGGTGAGAGGTGAGGGGGGTGCCACGTGCCTAGCAGTGTCATCTCACCTGCAAACCTGCCTAATGAACCACACCTTAATTTAGCGACGGTATTCTTGGTTTACTGTCGCTCCTTCTGGGTTTACTGTCACTCCTGGGTTTACTGTCGCCTCTTCATGGTTTACTGTCGCTCCTTCTGGGTTTACTGTCGCTCCTTCTGGGTTTACTGTCGCTCCTTCTGGGTTTACTGTCGCTCCTTCTGGGTTTACTGTCGTTTCTGGGTTTACTGTCGTTTCTGGGTTTACTGTCGCTCCTTCTGGGTTTACTGTCGCTTCTGGGTTTACTGTCGCTTCTTCTGGGTTTACTGTCGCTTCTTCTGGGTTTACTGTCGTTTCTGGGTTTACTGTCGTTTCTGGGTTTACTGTCGCTCCTTCTGGGTTTACTGTCGCTCCTTCTGGGTTTACTGTTTTCTGGGTTTACTGTTTTCTGGGTTTACTGTCGCTTCTGGGTTTACTGTCGCTCCTTCTGGGTTTACTGTCACTCCTGGGTTTACTGTCGTTTCTGGGTTTACTGTCGTTTCTGGGTTTACTGTCGCTCCTTCTGGGTTTACTGTCGTTTCTGGGTTTACTGTCGCTCCTTCTGGGTTTACTGTCGTTTCTGGGTTTACTGTCGCTTCTGGGTTTACTGTCGTTTCTGGGTTTACTGTCGCTTCTTCTGGGTTTACTGTCGCTCCTTCTGGGTTTACTGTCGCTCCTTCTGGGTTTACTGTCGCTCCTTCTGGGTTTACTGTCGCTTCTGGGTTTACTGTCGCTTCTGGGTTTACTGTCGCTTCTGGGTTTACTGTCGTTTCTGGGTTTACTGTCGTTTCTGGGTTTACTGTCGCTTCTTCTGGGTTTACTGACGCTCCTTCTGGGTTTACTGTCGCTTCTGGGTTTAATGTCGCTTCTGGGTTTACTGTCGCTCCTGGGTTTACTGTCGCTCCTTCTGAGTTTACTGTCGCTTCTGGGTTTACTGTCGCTCCTTCTGGGTTTACTGTCGCTTCTGGGTTTACTGTCGCTTCTGGGTTTACTGTCGCTCCTTCTGGGTTTACTGTCGCTTCTGGGTTTACTGTTGCTCCTTCTGAGTTTACTGTCGCTCCTTCTGGGTTTACTGTCGCTCCTTCTGGGTTCACTGTCGCTCTTGTAGTTGGTTTACTTTTGCTCCATCTGGGTTTTCTTTTGCTTTTTTCTGGGTTTACTCCTACCTGTCCCCTTGATTCAGTTTAGGGGAGACTTTTCGATTTGCAAGGGATGGGCAGCCTTCATTAACCCCCTTCATAAATTGTCTCCCCAAAGTTCAATAAAAACGTCAAGAAATAGCATGAAATCTACCCCAAGTCTGCTTCTAGTGTAGGATCCCCTTATGAGTTAAGCACAATATCCGTTTTCTTTCGTATAACAGGCTAGAGGGCACACTCAAATTGAACTACTGTATAATGTTTCCCAAGGTCAGCTTCTAGTGTAGTATCCCCATAAAACTTAAACACAATATCCGTTTTCTCTTGCATAATAGTCTAGACGGCAACTTCGAACTCGTCTGTACTGTACATTGTCCGAAGGTGAATGGAAAGATTGTTTGTGTTCTGGAGTCCGGTGGGTTCGATCCTGTCTGGTGGTTCCGTGCCTCTCTCTCTCTCTCTCTCTCTCTCACACACACACACACACACACACACACACACACACACACCATCATAGTCCAGGGTTGCCGTCTAGATCACATGCATTTTATCCTATCTCCAGACGATTTTATTCAGCCCAGGGGATTTATTACACTGGGGGGATTAGATGCAGCCTTCACTAATCCCTTCACTGCAAGAGGCCTCCCCAGAAGCTGAAGAAAATCGTCTGGAGTTAAGAAGAACGAAGCAGTAAATCGCGTTATCAAGTGAAAGGGGTAAATGGCAACGTTGGGGTGTGACGTAGTTGATGACGTAATTGATGACGTACTTGCCTGTGACATTTTCGAAACTGGTAATATTTTTCTCGTGTTTTTTTTTTTTAGGTAGGGCGGTAGAAAAGCTTTAGTACTGTTTTATGATTCCTTGGACGCACACACACACACACACACACACACACACACACACACACACACACACACACACACACACACACACATTTTTTTCGTTTTTGTATCTTCTCTTTTTTGCTTCTTTTATCTCTTTTTTTTCTTGTTTTTTTTTCTTTTCTTGTTTTTTCTTAATTTTCTTTTTTCTTTGATTTTCTCGTGTTTGAATTTTCTTTTCTTTTTCTTTTCTTCCTTTTTTTCTGTTCTTTTTCTTTTTTCTTCGTTCTTTTATGTTTTTCTTTTTTCTTGTTTTTATTTTATCCTTTTTTCTTTATTTTTTCTTTTTTTCTTTATCTTTTGTTTTTCTTCGTTCTTTCCTTCTCTCTTGTTTCTTTTCCTTTTTTCTTCTGTACTTTTCATTTTTCTTTTTTCTGTATTTTTTCGCTTTTTTGTCTTTTTTCAATTTGTTTTACTTTATTCTTTTGTCCCCTTTTTTCTTGAAACTGTGAACATCATTTTATATACTCATTTATTTATTTATTTATTTACTGCATTTTGCTGCCTCCTTATGATGTAGTAATTATAAAGCAGTTAATGAAGACTGTATCTGACCTTTCCAATTCGATAAGTAAGAAAGTAAAGATAATAAAGAAAATAAAGATAGGAAAATATAGTGCCATGGAAAGGATGAAGAGATGTAGTACTGTTGTTCCACCATTGATTAGTAATAGATTATCAACAAGTGCTCGTGGGCCCCTCGGGCCCCTCGCACTTGCTCTTGCAGAGGGCTCTCACACTGCACGCTCGCTTTCTCGTCTCGTTTCTCGTGCTTCTAAGTCGTGTCCTCGCGCTTCGCGCGTGCGTTGCAATCATTTCAGGTAATCCGAGTAACGTTTATGTGCTGTTCTAGTGTAACGTTGTCACTTGGATTTTTTGCAGCTAACCAATTGATCGTGTTATTTGCAGCTTCGGGAATGTAACCCAAGTTGTCCGAACGCAAGTCCGAAATACTTTAGTTGTACCTGTGGGCAAAAAATTCTACGGAGATCCTATGCCGGGCGCCGGGAGCGGCGTTTTTTGGTCAAAATGTGATCGCTCATTAAATATAGTAAAAGTTTTTCCAATCGTGATGGGACCAAGTTTTTTCAAATCAGCGATTTTTTTGCGATTTTTGTGCCAATTTTGGTGCGATTTGGATGTGTAGTTTCGGCTTCCCAAAACACACACACACACACACACACACACACACACACACACACACACACACACACACACACGGCTAGTGCAATAGTATATTAGATAGAATATAGTGCTAGTCACGAAGAAGTGAAATAAGCCACAAAAGAGCGAAATCTAGGCCAGGTTTAAGTGAATGGAGTATAGCACACTTTTAGCTAAATAGAATTTCTGTGTGTGTGTGTGTGTGTGTGTGTGTGTGTGTGTGTGTGTGTGTGTGTGTGTGTGCAAAATTGAAGCATTGCATATTCATCAGCAGGTATCAGTTTACCTTTGGCGAGGGATGGAGGTGGCGGACGTACGATGAAAGGGAGAGAGAGAGAGAGAGAGAGAGAGGTAAAGTTTGAAATATGGAAGTAAATTTTTCATCGTCATCATCATCATCATCATCATCATCATCATCATTTCATTTTCACCATCCTCCTCCTTCTCATCATCATCATCATCACATCATATTCATCTTCACCATCACTTCATCATTTCAATTCCTCCTCCTCCTCCTCCTCCTCCTCATCATCATCATCATCATCATCATCATCATCATCATAAGCAATTGCATTTAGTCAGTCATTTGCGGAGTTGCATAGGTCTAAGCAAAAATCCAGGTGACTAATTAATATCATCACCTGAGTCGGGGCTGAAAATTAACCTCCCCATTACAGATTTACCTGTTGCTTCATTTAATTCAGGTGGCTTTGCTTTTATCACTTCTTGGTATAGCGACGCGGTGCCTGGTTCGTATCTAGAGAGTCCCGGGTTCGATTCCTGGTAGTGTTAAAGCCTCTCTACATATGTACGTGTGTGTGTGTGGGTGGGTGTGGGTGTGAAAAAGACGTGGATTGTTCATGTGTGTGTGTGTGTGTGTGTGTGTGTGTGTGTGTGTGTGAAAAAGACGTGGATTGTTCATGTGTGTGTGTGGGTGGGTGGGTGTGGGGGTGAAAAAGACGTGGATTGTTCATGTGTGTGTGTGGGTGGGTGGGTGGGTGTGGGTGTGGGGGTGAAAAAGACGTGGATTGTTCATGTGTGGGTGTGTGAGTGTGTATGTGAAAAAGACGTGGATTGTTCATGTGTGTGTGTATGTGTGTGAAAACGTGGATTGTTTATTCTCCTTTTTTTTTTCACTCTACATATACTCCACAAAGACGAACTGTAGGCCTATAATTCTTCATGTGGCCGACTCTACATATTATCACTTCATCTTTGTCACATACACTTCTAGGCAGTTCATTCCACGTATTCCCATCACCCATATTAGCTTGTCTTTTGAATATTTATACACCTGAATCAGATCCCCTCACATCCTTTGCTTCGATAAACACATCTGGCTTATTTGCACTTCCTCGACTAGCATTTTCTTCAATATGTTCATTTTTAGCACCCCTTGCTGTGCTCTCTCTTAAAAACCTCCATTCTTTAGTGATATGATGACCAAAATTGCACTCCATATTGAAGGTGTGGTCGTACTAAGGAATTATTCACAATGACGATATTCGCTTTTTTTTATATATATAGTTTGGATGCTCTTTACTTTGTTATTGCTCTGTCAGATTATCTTTAAATTATTTATGAGTATTCCTCTTATTTTTATTCCCTTGTTTAGTATTATCCATAAGGTTGTTAACGTTTTCATTTTTGCTTCCAGTACTTAGGGCTTTGAGTTATCAGTATTAAGATCCATTTGCTTCTCTTACATTCATTTAAGCAGGTTATCACTTCTCTTAATTACCTGTCTTTGAAGGTGTGAGCTCTATCAGTTACCAATTTTAATATCCAACACATCTGGCCACTATAAACACAAACTTTCATCATTGTCTCTGTGAATTAAAAACAGACTGGGACCCAAAACTGAACCTTGTGGCACTCCGTTTGTACCATTCATTCCTTTCTGCCCCCTTCCCATTGACTCCCTCCCATTGACTCCTTCCCATTGACTCCTTCCCACTGACTCCCTCCCATTGACTCCCTCCCATTGACTCCCTCCCATTGACTCCCTCCCATTGACTCCTTCCCATTGACTCCCTCCCATTGACTCCTTCCCATTGACTCCCTCCCATTGACTCCTTCCCATTGACTCCTTCCCATTGACTCCCTCCCATTGACTCCCTCCCATTGACTCCTTCCCATTGACTCCTTCCCATTGACTCCTTCCCATTGACTCCTTCCCATTGACTCCTTCCTATTGACTCCTTCCCATTGACTCCTTCCCATTGACTCCCTCCCATTGACTCCTTCCCATTGACTCCCTCCCATTGACTCCTTCCCACTGACTCCTTCCCACTGACTCCCTCCCACTGACTTCTTCCCATTGATTCCTTCCCATTGACTCCTTCCCATTGACTCCCTCCCATTGACTCCTTCCCATTGACTCCCTCCCATTGACTCCTTCCCATTGATTCCCTCCCATTGACTCCCTCCCATTGATTCCTTCCCATTGACTCCTTCCCATTGACTCCCTCCCATTAACTCCTTCCCATTGACTCCTTCCCATTGACTCCCTCCCATTGACTCCTTCCCATTGACTCCTTCCCATTGACTCCCTCCCATTGACTCCTTCCCATTGACTCCTTCCCATTGACTCCTTCCCATTGACTCCTTCTCATTGACTCCTTCCCATTGACTCCTTCCCATTGACTCCTTCCCATTGACTCCCTCCCATTAACTCCTTCCCATTGACTCCTTCCCATTGACTCCTTCCCATTGACTCCCTCCCATTGACTCCTTCCCATTGACTCCCTCCCATTGACTCCTTCCCATTGACTCCCTCCCATTGACTCCTTCCCATTGACTCCTTCCCATTGACTCCTTCCCATTGACTCCTTCCCATTGACTCCTTCCCATTGACTCCCTCCCATTGACTCCTTCCCATTGACTCCTTCCCATTGACTCCTTCAAGAGTGTATTACGTCAACGAAATGAGTTTTACCGTTCACATCAGTAATAACATTGATAATAATAAGAGAGAGTGAGAAGACTAACGTGGAGAGTGTGTGTGAGTGAGGTGGAGGGGGGAGAGGGAGGGGGAGACCGAGGATGAGGTGGGGGATGAAGTGGAGAGGTATATGAGAGAGGGGGGAGGGGGATGAACTGAAGGGAAGGCAGCGGAATGGCTTGGAACGGCGACATGGAGGCGATTTGTGTGTGGCCACCCCTTACGGTATTGAGGTGACTGACGATAGATAGATAGATAGATAGAGGAGACACGATAGAAAATTCTGGAGTTCGTGTAAGTTTGGTTATATTTCCTTGCTAAAAAATTCATTATTTTCTAGTAATTAAGATAAAGCATATGAGAGAGGGGGACGTGAGCTGGGAGAAAGGCAGTGAAAGTGGCATTGGACAGGGTGACATGGAGGCGATTTGTTTGTGGCCACCCCTTACGGTATTGAGGCGTCTGGCAGTAGATAGATAGATAGATAGAAGGTTTCCACTAATTTGCGTAAGGTACTTGAAGATGTTTGGTTAATTTGAGGGTAATTTACTGGTTTTTATTTATTGAGAGAGAGAGAGAGAGAGAGAAACGGCATTTGTGTGATGTTTCAGTGTGTAAGAGAGAGAGAGAGAGAGAGAGAGAGGGGTATTTGTGTGATGTGTTTGAGTGTGTATGAGAGAGAGAGAGAGAGAGAGAGAGAGAGAGAGAGTGAGAACGGCATTTGTGTGATGTTTCAGTGTGTAAGAGAGAGAGAGAGAGAGAGAGAGAGAGAGAGAGAGTGAGAACGGCATTTGTGTGATGTTTCAGTGTGTAAGAGAGAGAGAGAGAGAGAGAGAGAGAGAGAGAACGGTATTTGTGTGATGTGTTTGAGTGTGTATGAGAGAGAGAGAGAGAGAGAGAGAGAGAGAGAGAGAGAGAGAGAGAGAGAGAGAAACGGTATTTGTGTAATGTGTTTGAATGTGAGAGAGAGAGAGAGAGAGAGAGAGAGAGAGAGAGAGAGAGAGAGAGGAGGGATGTTGTAGGTTGCTATGGTGAAACACGAGGAAGAGAGATGGGATTTTCGTGGAAGGGGAGAGAGAGTAAGGGGAAGGAAAGAGAGAGAGAGAGAGAGAGAGAGAGAGAGAGAGGGAGACGGATGATGGAAAAAAAGAGAGAATTAAGGAAGACAGACAGACAGACAGACAGAAGGACAGAAGGAGTAGAAGAGAAGAGAGAATTCAGGAAGTTTGAGAGAGAGAAAGAGAGAGAGAGGTGGGGAGGTATTTATGTATATGTGTTTGAGAGAGAGAGAGAGAGAGAGAGAGAGAGAGAGAGAGAGGAGATTGAGGGGAGGTAACTAAGCAACACAGCCCTAGGATCACTCCAGTGTGTGTGTGTGTGTGTGTGTGTGTGTGTGTGTGTGTGTGTGTGCTTATTAAGAGAGAGAGAGAGAGAGAGAAAGAATGTGTGTGTGTGTGTGTGTGTGTGTGTGTGTGTGTGTGTGCGCTTTAATGTTCTTTGAAATGTGTGTTTGTCCTTGTGAGTGTGTTTGCTTTCTCTGATTCATTATATTTTCAATCAAGCTATGTGAATATTAGTTATTGTACACACACACACACACACACACACACACACACACACACACACACACGAAAAAAAAATCATGTATAGCAACGCGAGCTTGGAGAGAGAGAGAGAGAGAGAGGGAGGAGGAGGAGGAGGAGGAGGAGGATTACACAGGATTACACAGGAAAGCAAACAGCAACAGACCTTATGGTCCTTTCGAGGCTGCTTGTTAGAGAAAACTATGACTACAAGATCTGACTCAACATGTTGAAGGATAAGGATAGTAAAGCCAGAAGGCTCCCCCCACCACCAAACCCTCCAGGAAAAAGTGAGAAAAACCACCATGCAGCATGGAAAAACTGACATGGAAATTTTATAGGAAACACTGGAAAGGAAAAGTCACATTCTATAATACTTTGTCTATAAGCTACCCGACAGAGTAACCTGAAAGAGAAAGTAAACAAATAAACTAGTAGTTACGGCATGACATTATAAACCGGTTACATTGAGTTAATGGGAAGTCTGTGGACATAACGTGGAAACTACACACTGCACAGTGTGGATGTTTAGGGGTGGTGCAGCAGCCTTGCCTGGCGCTTTTAAGGTAGGCAGCAGTCAATCAGGCCCTAGCTCCGTTTGTTCCACTGAGACAAGGAACTCTCCCATGTGGGACAAGTACACAAGTTTCATCCTGAAGCAGTGACCCCTGGTACATTAAAAAAATCCCGATGGTGGTCACTCGACTAACAGGGACCCTCAGTGATCCACAGCCCATCACAGGTCGAAAGTAAGAGTAGTGACCGTTAACTCAGGGTTATCTGTGTAGATCCTAATCTGTGCTTATATTGCTTTCTTTGCACTGGGGGGATTCAAAACTATATAGGACGGGTGTCTTAGATAAAAGGGGACTGCACAGTGCACAGTGTGGATGTGCAATGCACAGAGTGGATGTTTAGGGGTGGTGCGGCAACCTTCCCTGGCGCTTTTTAGGTAGGCAGCAGTCAATCAGGCAATAGCTCCGTTCACTCCACTGAGACAAGGAACTCTCCCATGTGGGACAGTACACAAGTTTCATCCTGAAGCAGTGACCCCTGGTACATTAAAAAATCCCGATGGTGGTCACTTGACTAACAGGGACCCTCAGTGATCCACATCCCATCACAGGTCGAAAGTAAAAGTAGTGACCGTTAACTCAGGGTTATCTGTGCAGATCCTAATCTGTGCTTACTGTATATTACCTGACTTGCTTTGGGTAAATCGAAAAACGTATAATGACGTGACGTGACGCTATGTTAAGTTTACGGGGTGTCCTGTAGACACGAGGGGACTGCACAGTGTGGATGTTTAGGGGTGGTGCGGCAGCCTTGCCTGGCGCTTTTAAGGTAGGCAGCAGTCAATCAGGCCCTAGCTCCGTTCACTCCACTGAGACAGGGAACTCTCCCATATGGGACAAGTACACAAGTTTCATCCTGAAGCAGTGACCCCTGGTACATTAAAAAAATCCCGATGGTGGTCACTTGACTAACAGGGACCCTCAGTGATCCACAGCCCATCACAGGTCGAAAGTAAGAGTAGTGACCATTAACTCAGGGTCATCTGTGCAGAGCCTAATCTGTGCTTATATTGCTTTGTTTGCACCGAATAAATTGAAAATGTATAATATCGTGACGCAACACTATGTACGGGTACATTGTTTACGGGGTGTCTTGTAGACTAAAGGGGCATGAACTTACATGTACCGTAGCTATAAAAGCAAGTTATTCGGACAGAAAAAGAGTCAGCTGAGGATTTTCGTGCAAATATTTGTCTAATTTGTTTTTGAACGTCTCAATTGCGATACTGTTCACGGTATCTGAGGGTAATCTGTTCCAGATATTTACAACTCTGTTAAAGAAGAAGTATTTTGCTTCGTGGGATTGGAATCGCTTTCCCATGATTTTGCAGCCATTACTTCTGGTTTGACTCGACCGGTCTATATCAAAATATTTATCCATGTCTAAGTTGTCATATCCCTTCATGATTTTGAAAACTTCAATAAGGTCCCCTCTTAACCTGCGCTTCGTTAGGCTAAATAATTTAAGTTCTTCAAGGCGTTCCTCATATGGTTTGTTTCTAAGTCGTGGTATCATTTTTGTGATTCTTCGCTTAATTTTCTCTAATTTTTCAATGTCCTTTCTGTAGTACGGAGACCAGAATTGCACACAATACTCAAGATGGGGGCGCACTAGCGAGTTGTACAAGGCAAGTATGACTTTTTCTGATTTAAACTCGAAAGTTCTTCCAAGGAGGAGGAGGAGGAGGAGGAGGAAATGGAATTGGGAGAAAGAGGCAAAAAAAAAAGAAAATGAAAGATGAGGAGGAGGAGGAATAGGAAGAAGAGGAGGAGGAGGAAGAAAAAGAAGAAGAAGAGGAGGAGGAGGAGGAAGAAGAAGAAGAGGAGGAGGAGGAGGAGGAGGAAGAAGAAGAAGAAGAAGAGGAAGAAGAAGAAGAAGAGCAGGACCATCGCTCTTTCATTAAAACTCAGTGAAATACAAAAAACATTAGATAATCATTTTTTTTTTCTTTTTTCTTTCGTGTTGGCCGTTTTGTGATGGATTTAATTTTTTTAAAGATAATGATTGGGAGATTTATATATATTTATTTTTTTGGCGCTTTCAGTTTTTTTTTCCTGAATCATATTTCTAGGGATACCAAATCGAACATCATCATCATCATCATCATCATCATCATCATCATCATCATCATCAGAGAGAGAGAGAGAGAGAGAGAGAGAGAGAGAGAGACGGAAATTGGTAGATGGGGATGGAGAGATGGATAGTTGACAAACTCGCTGATAGATCGATACGTAGGTACATAGACAGATAGATAGATAGATGGAGAGAGAGAGAGAGAGAGAGAGAGAGAGAGAGTAACTGACAGAATAGATAAACAGAGACAGGGAGAGACAAAAGATCGATAATTTGTCACGTTTCAGGACAGACAGGTAGATGGATGACGTGATGCGATAGATAGACTGATAGATGGACAGAAAAGCCTTGTATTTTTTCCCTTATTAGGCTACTCTAGGAAGCCAGTGACCTTATCTGATGTATCCCGGGTGACCTACTACTACTACTACTACTGCTACTACTACTGCCACTACTTCATTTTCTACTACTACTACTACTACTACTACTACTACTACCACTACTGCTACTCCTACTACGTCTACTACTACTACTACCACCACCACGATTATTATTGTTATTATTATTAAAATCGTCTGATGGAGAAATACATGAATAAATCTGGTCGTGAAGGGGTTGAGGGGGATTTGCAATGGGTGGATTTTTTGTATTTCATCCATCCCACTGCACTTCCTCGTGACTGGCATCATCAGTGTTAGGTTCTTGTTACGGCTCGGCATTTAAGAGAGAGAGAGAGAGAGAGAGAGAGAGAGAGAGAGAGAGAGAGAGAGAGAGAGAGCAATTTTAGGCCAACTTAGGGTGAAAGGAGTATAGTGATCCATTATATATTTGTTATCGGTGCACAGAGGGATGGCGAGGGAGAGAAATTGGTAAAGAATTTGGGTTTATTTATGTGTGTCTTAGAGTTGGCTGTCTCGCATTCCTCATTTTCATATCCTTTTCCTCAATATATATGATTCTGAGTTATCTATCTATCTGTCTGTCCATCTATCTATCTGTCTGTCTATCTATCTATAGCTACACGCCATAATCCCGTAAGAGGTGGCCACAAATAAGTTGCCTCCATGTCACCCTGTCCCCTGCCTTTTCGCCCTCCTCCCCCCAACATATACCCGCCTGTCTCATATACCTCTCTGCTCCATCCCTCCATCTCATCCTCGGTCTACCCCTCCACACTGCTGAAAATAAAGACACAGTGCCAGCTTAATTTGGAGGGTTAAATTCTCTCTCTACCACCCAAAATATATAAACTTAATGACAAAGAAACTGTGTCAGGTTTTCTCAGTTAATTCAATTCTCTGTTCACCACTTCTCCCTCCTTCCTCCCTGTTTCTTCCCTTCATCTTTTTTCTCTTTGCCTCACCCCCCCTTCTGTCTCCCCACACCCCTCATTCTCTCTCCCCACACCTTCTTTCTCTCTCCCCACGCCCTCCTTGTCTCTCCCCACACCCTCCTTCTATCTCCCCACATCCTCATTCCTTTTTTTTTTTCTTTCACCTTCCCTTCTTCTCTCTCCCCACACCCTCTTTCTCTCTCTCCACACCCTCCTTCTCTCTCCACACCCTCCTTCTCTCTCCCCACACCCTCCTTCTCTCCCCACACCCTCCTTCTCTCTCCCTACACCCCCCTTCTCTCTCCCCACACGCTCCTTCACTCTCCCTACACCCTCCCTCTCTCTCCCTACACCCTCCTCCTCATTTCCCACACCCTTTTTCTCCACACCCTCCTTCTCTCCCCACACCCTCATTTTCTCTCCCCACATCTTCCTCCTTTTCCCTCCTCCCTTTGCACCTCTCTCCCTTGCCTCACCCCCCCTCCCATGAGAGCCAGATTTTCTATTCCTGTCCTCCCTTTTTTAGAGTTCATCGTTCATTCCTCCCTTTCCCCTTCTCCTCCCTTTTCTTCGCACACTCCCTTCCCTTGTTTGAAAAGAGGGAGCTGGTTACTGATGGAAATAATTGTTTTTTTTTTTTAGTTGAGTTTTTGTGCATGGAAATGAAAAATAACAGATGAAGACTATGTTATTTTTTTAATCGTATTTCTTACTGTTGTCTTTTCGTTAGTAAGGATTTGCGTTTATTATTTGTGCTGAAATGTAACTTTGAAGTGATTAGAAGGATTACCTACCTACCTACCTACACACACACACACACACACACACACACACACACACACACACACACACACACACACACACACATATGATGGTGAAGTAATTGAAAGACACCTAACCCCTCGACACACACACACACACACACACACACACACACACACACACACACACACACACACACACACACACACACACACACACACACATATGATGGTGAAGTAATTGAAAGACACCTAACCCCTCCACACACACACACACACACACACACACACACACACACACACACACACACACACACACACACACACACACACACACACACACACACACATATGATGGTGAAGTAATTGAAAGACACCTAACCCCTCGACACACACACACACACACACGTCGTTGAGGTGAGGGGGTGAAGGGACTGAGGGGCATTTGTGATATGGCTCGGAGAGAGAGAGAGAGAGAGAGAGAGTGGTGTTTGTGGGTGAATGTTTGGGTGTGCATGACAGAGAGAGAGCGAGAGAGCGAGCAGGGTTGATGCCTTTATGTGCTTGAGAGAGAGAGAGAGAGAGAGAGAGAGAGAGAGAGAGTATGACGTCACAAAATCAGGTGGACGCGTGATCGGAAATCGTGTGTGGTCGATGGTGGTAGTTGTGGTAATGGTGGTGGTAGTTGTGGTGGTGGCTGTGGTAGTGGTGATGGTGGCTGTGGTAGTTGTGGTGGAGGTGGTTATGGTAGTGGTGGTTGTGATGGGTGTTGTCGTATGGAGAGTTGTACTGATAGGGGTGAGATTGTAGGTGATAATAGTAGTAATAGGTGTGGTAATGTAGGTGATGGTAGTAGTGGTAGCAGTAGTAGTAGTGGTAATAGTAGTAGTGGTAGTGAAAGTTCGTGACCCGAGTTAAGAGTTTTGGTCCGTTCGTGCGTCCGTCCTTGCATTCGGTCTTGCTATTACGGACCGATTTTGAGACCGAGGTGATTAGGCGAACTCTCCACTCGATAATGTGACCTCTTCGGCGTGGTCTGCAGGTTCCGAGCAATCCTAGGTCACAGGGGTCATAAGAGGTCAAGGGTAAATAAATAAATAATGAGGTTATAGGGGTCATCAGAGGACAAGGGTAAATAAATAAGTAAATCAGGTCATAGGGGTCATTAGAGGTCAAGATTAAATAACGAAATAAATAAATCAGGTCACAAGGGGTCATTAGAGGTCAAGATTAAATAAATAAATCGGGTCATAGGGGTCATAAGAGGTCAAGGTTAAATAAAATAAATAAATCAGGTCACAAGGGGTCATTAGAGGTCAAGGTTAAATAAATTCACGGGTCATTACAGATCAAGGTAAAATAAATAAATAAATAAGGTCACAGGGGTCATAAGAGGTCAGGGTTAAATAAATAAATAAATAAATATATCAGGTCATAAGGGGTCATTAGAGGTCAAGATTAAATAAATAAATAAATGTCAGGTCATAAGGGGTCATTACAGGTCAGGATTAAATAAATAAATAAATAAGGTCACAAGGGGTCATAGCAGGTCAAGGTTAAATAAATAAATTAAAATCAGGTCACAAGGGTCATAAGAGGTCAAGGTTAAATAAATAAGTATATAAGGTCAAGGATCATTAGAGGTCAGGGTTGAATAAATAAATAAATCAGGTCACAAAGGTCATTAGAGGTCAAGGTTAAATAAATGATTAAATAAATAAATAAGCCAGGTCACCAGGGGTCATGAGAGGTCAAGGTTAAATACATAAATAAATCAGGTCACAAGGGGTCATTGGAGGTCATGGCTAAATAAATAAATAAACAAATAAATAAATCAGGTCACACGGGTCATTAGAGGTCAGGGTCAAAAAATAAATAAATAACCAGGTCACAAGGGGTCATTGGAGGTCAAGGTTAAATAGATAAATTAATATAGGTAGATAGATAGATAAATAGATATGACGTGCTTGTGTTGTAAATTATGTAGGTAGGTAGGCATGTGGGTAGGTAGGTAGGGAGGTAGGTAAGTAGGTAGGGTGTTGTATAGGTAAGAAGTAGGTAGGTAGGTAGGAAGGTAGGTAGGAAGGTAGGTAGATAGATATGTAAGAAGGGAGGTAGGTAGGTAAGTAGTGAGGTACGGTAGGTAGGAAGGTAAGTAGGTAGGTAGGTAGGTAAGTAGGTAGGTAGGTAGGAAAAAGCGACAATGAGAAGTAGTTAATATGAGAGAGAGAGAGAGAGAGAGAGAGAGAGAGAGAGAGAGAGAGAGAGAGAGAGATGCACATGAAAATTCCGCTATACACGGCAAGGAGTATATATACGTGATTGTGGTGGTAGTAGTGGTGGTGGTGGTAGTGGTGACGGTGGTAGATGTGGTTGCGTGGTTGGGTGTAGTGATGATCATGGTCTGTATTGTGATTGTGATAATACTGAGTGGTGTCTGGTAACTCTCTCTCTCTCTCTCACACACACACACACACACACACACACACACACACACACACACACACACACACACACACACATTCTTATACTTTCCTTCATAGTTTAGTGAAAAATTATGTACAAAATTTTCGTAAACCCTCTCTTTTTTCTTTTTTTTCCTTTTTTCGAAGAGATGAAAAAGATTAGTAATAAAAATAAATTATGTATCAATTCTGCCTTGCATTGTAAATTATAAAGTCTATGATAAAGGAGTTTTGTAGCTTCATGTTTACTGGTATCTTTTGCTGGTATGATTTTCTATAATAATAATGATAATAATAATAATAATAATAATAATAATAATAATGAGGAGGAGGAGGAGAAAACTGTGGAGGTGGTGATGATGGTGATGATGATGATGATGATGATGATGATGATGATAATGAGGAGGATAAGAAAAGAACCATTGAGATGATGATTGATGATGATGTTGGTGATGATGATTGATGATGATGGTAAGAGAACTAGTGAGATGATGATGATGATGATGATAACAATGATAATGAGGAGAAGAAGAATACTATGGAGATTATGATTATGATGGTGATGATGATGATGATGATGATGGTGATGATAAGAGAACTAGTGAGATGATGATGATGATGATGATAAGAGAACTAGTGATGATGATGATGATGATGATGATGATGGTTTACCTCGTAGGAGTACCAGCTTAATGGTATGCAAGGACGCTAGTGGTTACCATGGCGACTGAGAGAGAGAGAGAGAGAGAGAGAGAGAGAGAGAGAGAGAGAGAGAAGGTGAAGGGTGAGGGCTGGAGAGGGGATAGGGAGAGGGAGAGAAGGGAGGTGAGGGAACGGAGGGAGGGAGGAAAGAGGAGGTAGGAGAGGGTGAAGGTGAAGAGGGGAAAGGGAATGGGGAGGGAGGGGAGGGGAGGGGAGGGGAAAGGGGAGTGCAAGGGAGTGATATATCAAACTTTTACTACGAAATACACTTAAGAGCCAACTTATAAAAGTAGTAGTGTAGTAATGTCCACTGTGATCACTTATAACCAACTTCATTACTTATTTTAATACTTACAAAGGATGAGACTGGTGTTATTGATTGCTGAAGTATTGTTATTATTATTATTATTATTATTATTATTATTAATTATTATTATCATTATTATTATTATTATTATTATTATTTTTTTTTTTATTATTATTATTTTTATTATTATTATTTTTGTTATTATTATTATTTTTATTATTATTATTATTATTATTATTATTATTATTCTCATCCACCCCACCAGCCGATTTCTTGTGTTTTACGGGTCCGGCTTAACCTTATCGCTGCCTCTCCTGCATCATTTATAAATTTCCTACTCCCACTGCCACACCCACGCCCACACCAGGAGACTTAGCCCTCCCCGCAGCATGAAGGATACCACCAGTTTAGTTTCTATTATTCTCGTCGGTTAAGGAGCTCCCTAACACCTCATTCTTAGTGATTTATTTTTGAATATGGGTGGTTAATGCGGGACGGGGGAGTGAGTTGGGGGGAGGGCAGTCAAATGGTGGGTGACAGCTGACGTTTTGTCTCCGGCCACCCGTTGCGGGATTAGGGCGTCGGGTTATAGATAGATAGATAGATAGATAGTTTATGCAGAGTATGACGATATATATATATATATATATATATATATATATATATAGATCTCATAGAAGAGGACAGTAAGGTGTAATAAGCTAAATAAATCGCTTAGGAAAAGATGTTAGGGAGCTTCTTTAGCCTACTAGAGTACCACCCATGAGTTACAGCGAATAGTCTACCACTATATAAAATGTATACTAGTTTAAGCAGCAATTTCCCATAGACGTATACCATTTCTTATAAAATTAATGAGAATGTAGTTCAGTGAGATATATATTTTTTTCTTCCAGGTAATTAGACGTGTTACACCTGCCCGGGAAAGGTGTGTAAGTACGATATTCTTTTTGTTTGTAGTTTGCTTTGTCGTTCAGTGATTGCTT
>NC_137006.1:42149240-42151740 GCF_032717465.1 Coenobita brevimanus | reverse complement strand
ATCATCATCATCATCATCATCATCATCATCATCATCATCATCATCATCATCACCACCACCACCACCACCACCACCAACACCACCACCACCACCACCACCACCACCATCATCATCATCATCATCATCATCATCATCATCATCATCACCACCATCATCATTCTTCATTTTTGTATCAACATAATTAACACTCATGATTACAATTAACAAGTAATTATTCACTTAATGACAAGTAAACAATATAAACAGTCAAATATCGGGCGAAAAATGACGTTTGTTGCGGCAGAGAGGGAGGGGAAGACTGAGGATGAGACGCAGGGATGGAGTGGAGAGGACTATGAGAGAGGGTGTGTGTGAGCTGGGGGGAGGGCAGCGAAATGGCAGGGGGGGATCCGCCTAGTTATATCAGTGCCACCACGTGAAGGCGCGACAGACAATAACATAGGCGGTGGTTACGTAGAGGAAAGGGAGAAAGAGTTAAGTCTCTCTCTCTCTCTCTCTCTCTCTCTCTCTCTCTCTCTCTCTCTCTCCAGACGATTTTATTCAGCTGGGAATAGGGATTTTTCGAACTGGAGGGGTTAAAAACAGCCATCATTAACTTTCTTGTACTGTTATTTTTTTTTTTTTTTATCTAAGTTAAGTAATTGTGGAGAGTAAGAATAAGATTATAATCAGAGTGAAGGGGTGAGAGAGAGAGAGAGAGACCCCAAAATATCAGAAAAATCACTGAAATATTGATATAAACTAGATTCCTTTCACATTAACTAGGCGAAAAAATTGCCATCTCTCCATCATGAATGCTAAGATGTGACAAGAGCGTAACGAAGTGACGAAGAAGTGCCGTGGATAGGATGCAGGGCCGTAGTGTTGTCTTAGGCTGAGTTATGGGAAATAGGCTGAAATAGGACGAAAATCTCCGCCTATTTAAAGTGAGTAGACTATAGGAAAAAAAAATAGGTGTAAAGTGAGCGGTGTCTGAATAACAGCAGATAAATACAAAGAGGTATAAACGGGGTGAAAGAATTATCGTTGACACAGTACAGTTGTGGTGGTTGCGGTAATAAAATAAAGAAAATAAAAGTAACATACATGACAAGAAAAAGGAGGGGGAAGAGTGGGAGAATGGCGAGTTAAAATAAATGTTCCTGGTACGTTGAGAGTGTGAAATGTAGACAAGTTTGCCCTAAATTTGTCCTGGTTTTCTTTGAAGGGACCCACTTTCTATGACGGGAGGATCGATACGGTGACGGCAGAACGTAAACAAATAGAGTTCTCCGGTAATATCTGCTCTTAACTCCTTCAGTCGGTGATGGAGGAGGAGGCCTTCATGTGGTGGCACTGATATGGCCGGATGGTGGAACTTCCCTGGTATAAAAAAACGTTCCTCAGTCCTCTCCCAATCCCATGTTAAAGAAATGGTGGAAGAAAGACAACTTTGGCCTGCAGTCCACGGGGTTCACTTTCAGATGAGACTGGGGTTACTACTACTACTACTACTACTACTATTACTACTATTACAATTTCCTTCAATCAGGGCACGTGTTTTGTTAGTTTATTTTTCCAACCTCCAGACGATTTTACTCAGCTTATCGGAGGAACCCTTTAGTGAGGAAGGAGTTAGTTGAACGCATATCTAACTTCTTCAGGCCAAAAATTTCCTAAAAATCAGAATGCATGAAGTGTGTAGCAAAAAAGTATATTGGTGGAGAAATTTTAACGTTACCACATCCTGTATGATATTTCTACCACTTCATATATGTGTTTTCCATACCCCTTCACCCTGAGGACGTCTTTTATATATCCATGCAACCAACAAACGATTTTCTTTTGCTTCGAACAGAGATTTCGGAGTAAAGGGGGTTCAGATTAAGCCTTCGTTAACCCCTTCACCACGAGACCTCTACCAGATTGCGTGAAAATCGTCTGGCCGTAGTAAAAATGACCTATTTGTGAGTGGATGGTACAGCTATCCTTGTATCAATGCTGGACTGTGTTAATGATCGTTGTTTCATTCTATATTTGGCTGTTGATGTTTTTTTGCAATTTCTGATTCGTTCTTTTAAAAATTTTGGGGCGTATACCGAAAAATATGTCTGTCTGTCTGTCTGCCTGCCTCTTTGTCTGAGTTTATCTATGTCTGTTTGTCTGCAAATCTATGTAAAAAATATCTGTCTGTCTGTCTGTACGCGTCTGTCTTCGTCAGTTTGTAAGTTTGTCTGTTCCTTTACCTGTCAGTTTGTCTGTCTGTCAGTCTTTCAATCTTTCCATCAGTCTGTCAGTCAATCTATCCATCTGTCTGTCTCTATCTGTCTGTCTCCATCTATCTGTCTAGCTGTTCTGTCTATCTATCCATCCCTCTATCTATATCTCTCTGTAGCCCTAAACCTGGAGGCTGTAAATAAAACATATAGACAAACAGAAAAAGGACTTCACATCGCCGCATATATTCTCCACGTCTCGTCTCCTTTAACACGCAGGCTCCTAGGGCCCACTCACAGGTGAA